>NW_026511998.1:0-122500 GCF_027579735.1 Bombina bombina
TTTTTGTTTTGTGTCTTTCTATTCATGGCATCTCGTCTGGTGGTGTTATGTGCCGTACGTGTCTGTGTTATAAGTATTGCGCATTGTGTAAGGCTGATTTCCCGCAAAAGCACAGAAAAGCATGTTTATGCCTGTTATGTGTTTAACACAGCCGATATTAGCAGAGCCATTTCCATAAGGTTTGACCGTATCCTGCACGGTATGATAGTTTATACGTAGTATTATCAGTTTAAAACCACTAGATGGTTTAGGTCTGTAATAGATATATTTCCTGTCCAGTTGTTAATGTATAGACACAGTAATATTGTTTTTAACATTGTCTATATAATTTGCACGTAGATTGTTATTTGATTCATTTATTGACAGCAGGTTGCTACAATACGGACGCCGCCTGATGACGTGTACTCCGTGTCGTACGCCTTCTGTATTGCACTTGGTGATTGAGGTGAGTGGGTATTTAAGGCTCTGGCTTATGTGAGGTGATTGTTGTCTGTTTGAAAACGGGGTTAATACTCTGAAACGTCAACGTTAAAACGTCAAAGAATATTAGGGTGCGGGACGTCTTGAGTGTGAACTCTGTCATCAACAATATGTGGGTCAGACGTCCCGCACCCTACGTTCGAGAGTGGGGGAGCATAAGAGGGATATTAAAAATTACAACAAGGACTCTAGTGTGGCCCAGCATTTTAATGGAGTTCATTTTAGTAATGAGCCTAGAATTCTAGTAAAAGTTATAGATATAGCTAGAAGGCCAATAAGAGGTGGCAATAGGTATAATATTCTTACTAGAAAAGAGTTATACTGGATCTGGAAATTGGGTACTAGATTACCAAGAGGCTTAAACAAAGAATGGGATATCAGTTACTTTGTAGGGTAATACATTTGACATCGGTATGAGGCTTTGATATACTGGTAGACATGTATACATGAGCATATTTATATATATCTTTGATATTTGATATTTATATTTATGTATTATGTATTTACTTATATTTATATTTATATTAATATTTATTAGTCTATGTTTATGTCTATTAGTACATTATATGTGTGTTCATGTAGCTAGTGTTATGTTATCATATCTTATGTCAAATGATAATATCACCATTTTTTTCTTTGGTAAAAAATTCCCCCTTTCAGAATTGGCATTGATAATGTGAACTGTAGCATCCTCACTTCATTAGGGTGGACATTTAAATGAAGCATAGTGATCTGACATAGCTGTTTCTCATCAGTTCATAATAGCCGTTAGTGTAGATGTATTTTTGAAATTTGTGAAATGTTTATATATGTGCATGTTCAATAAGATTTATATGAGTATGTTTTGAGAATATATATATAATATTTTATGTGTAACAGGCAAATATTTTTCTATAATACAATATCAGAGATTATGCTCTTTTTTTGAGTGCTAAAATGAGTACAAATCTATCAGTCTAGGGTGTTTGTTGCTTTTTCAACCCCTGACATTTCTTTTTAAAAAAACAATATCTTTTTTTATATATGTTGTTTTCTTTGGGGGTTTTTTTTCTTTCATATATGTTTACTCATACCACACTGTGAGGACTTGGGTTTAATTTGTATGGTTGACATAGTAACTACACTGTCAACACCTGATTGGTAGATCAGGGTTTAAATTGTCCACACATGTGAAACATGTAAGGTTTCCTCCTCTTCCACCTTTTGTTTGCAACATGAGTGTTGTTATTTTAGAGAAATGCAGAATAAAGAATGACTTTTTAATTTTTATCCTGGAGTGCCGCCTGTTCTTCTCTACAGTGCACTTTAAATGATGACAGGTGTGTACTGACTCCTATTAACATGATTTTGAATGTGATTGCTTAATTTTGAACACAGTTACATCCCCAGTTATGAAAGGGTGTTCACACTTATGCAACCATATTATTTTATTTTTTTATTTTTATTTCCCTTTACCTAAAAGATTTCAGTTTGTTTTTCACTTGATTTGTACAGTTTATAGGTCACATTAAAGGTGGATAAAGTTCTGAAATGATTTATCTTTGTCTCATTTTTTTTACATCACAGAAACCTGACATTTTAACAGGGGTGTGTAGACTTTTTATATCCACTGTGTATATATATATATATATATATATATATAACACACAGAGAAAGTCCAGCACTCACTTACAAGCTCTCAGCTAAGATTTAAAAGCAAAAATGGAAAGGTTAGTTACCGCATCTGGTCAAATGGGACAAGCTCAGGTACCACGTCAAGGTCCTTTCCAATACCGGAGACCCTAAAACAGCCACACAATGCAACCTCTCAAATCCTAACAAACTGGGAACAAGGGAAGGGTGCACAGGCTTATGTAATCACCTAGGAAATATACAAAACACGGAAGGGGACTGCACTCTCACACCGGACCGGGTACACATCCCATGACCCTGTAACATGCTCAGCCCTGGGTGCTCACCGGTACTCACAGGAAGCTGTGCTATCCCCAGAATCACAGGCAGTTAACCCCAGACAGGTCTGGGTGCAAGAACCATAGGGAAATTACAAAACAAATTAATACAACACACAGACGGCTAGATTTAGAGTTCTGCGGCCAAAGGGGTGCGTTAGCTACGCGTGCTTTTTTTCCCCCGCACCTTTTAAATACCGCTGGTATTTAAAGTTCACAGAAGGGCTGCGTTAGGCTCCAAAAAAGGGAGCGTAGAGCATATTTACCGCCACTGCAACTCTAAATACCAGCGTTGCTTACGGACGCGGCCAGCTTCAAAAACGTGCACGATTCCCCCATAGAAAACAATGGGGCTGTTTGAGCTGAAAAAAAAAACTAACACCTGCAAAAAAGCAGCGTTCAGCTCCTAACGCAGCCCCATTGTTTCCTATGGGGAAACACTTCCTAAGTCTGCACCTAACACCCTAACATGTACCCTGATTCTAAACACCCCTAACCTTACGTTTATTAACCCCTAATCTGCCGACCCCGCTATCGCTGACCCCTGCATATTATTATTAACCCCTAATATGCCGCTCCGTACACCGCCGCAACCTACATTATACCTATGTACCCCTAATCTGCTGCCCCTAACACCGCCGACCCCTATATTATATTTATTAACCCCTAATCTGCCGCCCCCAACGTCGCCTCCACCTACCTACAATAATTAACCCCTAATCTGCCGACCGGATCTCACCGCTACTCTAATAAATGTATTAACCCCTAAAGCTAAGTCTAACTCTAACACCCCCCTAAGTTAAATATAATTTAAATCTAACGAAATAAATTAACTCTTATTAAATAAATTATTCCTATTTAAAGCTAAATACTTACCTCTAAAATAAACCCTAATATAGCTACAATATAAATTATAATTATATTGTAGCTATTTTAGGATTAATATTTATTTTACAGGCAACTTTGTAATTATTTTAACCAGGTACAATAGCTATTAAATAGTTAATAACTATTTAATAGTTACCTAGTTAAAATAATTACAAAATTACCTGTAAAATAAATCCTAACCTAAGTTACAATTAAACCTAATACTACACTATCAATAAATAAATTAAATAAAATACCTACAATTGTCTACAATTAAACCTAACACTACACTATCAATAAATTAATTAAATACAATACCTACAAATAAATACAATGAAATAAACTAACTAAAGTACAAAAAATAAAAAAGAACTAAGTTACAAAAATAAAAAAATATTTACAAACATTAGAAAAATATTACAACAATGTTAAACTAATTACACCTACTCTAAGCCCCCTAATAAAATAACAAAGACCCCCAAAATAAAAAAATGCCCTACCCTATTCTAAAATTAAAATAGAAAAGCTCTTTTACCTTACCAGCCCTGAAAAGGGCCCTTTGCGGGGCATGCCCCAAAGAATTCAGCTCTTTTGCCTGTAAAAAAAACATACAATACCCTCCCCCAACATTACAACCCACCACCCACATACCCCTAATCTAACCCAAACCCCCCTTAAATAAACCTAACACTAAGCCCCTGAAGATCTTCCTACCTTATCTTCACCACGCCGGGTTCACCGATCGATCCAGAAGAGCTCTTCCGATGTCTTGATCCAAGCCCAAGCGGGGGCTGAAGATGTCCATGATCCGACTGAAGTCTTCATCAAAGCGGGAGCTGAAGAGGTCCATGATCGGGCTGAAGTCTTCATCCAAGCGGGAGCTGAAGAGGTCCATGATCCGGCTGAAGTTTTCTATCAAGCGGCATCTTCAATCTTCTTTCTTCCGGATCCATGTTCATCCCGCCGACGCGGAACATCCATCTTCACCGACGACTTCCCGACGAATGACGGTTCCTTTAAGGGACGTCATCCAAGATGGCGTCCCTCGAATTCCGATTGGCTGATAGGATTCTATCAGCCAATCGGAATTAAGGTAGGAAAATTCTGATTGGCTGATGGAATCAGCCAATCAGAATCAAGTTCAATCCGATTGGCTGATCCGATCAGGCAATCAGATTGAGCTCGCATTCTATTGGCTGTTCCGATCAGCCAATAGAATGCGAGCTCAATCTGATTGACTTCAGCCCGATCATGGACCTCTTCAGCTCCCGCTTGGATGAAGACTTCAGTCGGATCATGGACATCTTCAGCCCCCGCTTGGGCTTGGATCAAGACATCGGAGGAGCTCTTCTGGATCGATCGGTGAACCCGGCGTGGTGAAGATAAGGTAGGAAGATCTTCAGGGGCTTAGTGTTAGGTTTATTTAAGGGGGGTTTGGGTTAGATTAGGGGTATGTGGGTGTTGGGTTGTAATGTTGGGGGGGGTATTGTATGTTTTTTTTTACAGGCAAAAGAGCTGAATTCTTTGGGGCATGCCCCGCAAAGGGCCCTTTTTAGGGCTGGTAAGGTAAAAGAGCTTTTCTATTTTAATTTTAGAATAGGGTAGGGCATTTTTTTTATTTTGGGGGTCTTTGTTATTTTATTAGGGGGCTTAGAGTAGGTGTAATTAGTTTAGCATTGTTGTAATATTTTTCTAATGTTTGTAAATATTTTTTTATTTTTTGTAACTTAGTTCTTTTTTATTTTTTGTACTTTAGTTAGTTTATTTCATTGTATTTATTTGTAGGTATTGTATTTAATTAATTTATTGATAGTGTAGTGTTAGGTTTAATTGTAACTTAGGTTAGGATTTATTTTACAGGTAATTTTGTAATTATTTTAACTAGGTAGCTATTAAATAGTTATTAACTATTTAATAGCTATTGTACCTGGTTAAAATAAATACAAAGTTGCCTGTAAAATAAATATTAATCCTAAAATAGCTACAATATAATTATTATTTATATTGTAGCTATATTAGGGTTTATTTTACAGGTAAGTATTTAGCTTTAAATAGGAATAATTTATTTAATAAGAGTTAATTTATTTCGTTAGATAAAAATTATATTTAATTTAGGGGGGTGTTAGGGTTAGGGTTAGAATTAGCTTTAGGGGTTAAAAAATTTATTAGAGTAGCGGTGAGCTCCGGTCGGCAGATTAGGGGTTAATGCTTGAAGTTAGGTGTCGGCGATGTTAGGGAGGGCAGATTAGGGGTTTATACTATTTATTATAGGGTTATTGAGGCGGGAGTGAGGCGGATTAGGGGTTAATACATTTATTATAGTAGCGGTGCGGTGCGGTCGGCAGATTAGGGGTTAATAAGTGTAGGTAGGTGGCGGCGACGTTGGGGGCGGCAGATTAGGGGTTAATAAATATTATGTAGGTGTTGGCGGTATTAGGGGCAGCAGATTAGGGGTACATAGGGATAACGTAGGTGGCGGCGGTGTACGGAGCGGCAGATTAGGGGTTAAAAAATGTTAATAGAGTGGCAGCGATGTGGGGGGCCTTGGTTTAGGGGTACATAGGTAGTTTATGGGTGTTAGTGTACTTTAGAGCACAGTAGTTAAGAGCTTTATGAACCGGCGTTAGCCCAGAAAGCTCTTAACTACTGACTTTTTTCTGCGGCTGGAGTTTTGTCGTTAGATTTCTAACGCTCACTTCAGCCAAGACTCTAAATACCAGCGTTAGAAAGATCCCATTGAAAAGATAGGATACGCAAATGGTGTAGGGGGATCTGCGGTATTGAAAAGTCGCGGCTGAAAAGTGAGCGTTAGACCCTTTCCTGACTGACTCCAAATACCAGCGGGCGGTAAAAACCAGCGTTAGGAGCCTCTAACGCTGGTTTTGACGGCTACCCCCAAACTCTAAATCTAGGCCAGAGAAAGTCCAGCACTCACTTACAAGCTCTCAGCTAAGATTTAAAAGCAAAAATGGAAAGGTTAGTTACCGCATCTGGCCAAATGGGACAAGCTCAGGTACCACGTCAAAGTCCTTTCCAATGACAATATAGAAATCGCACCAGCAACCAGTTAAATGGTGAAAAATGTACTCTGTTGTGTGTCTCTGTGTGCTACACTGAGCATGGAGAAGAGAATGAGCAGCAAATTATTATTATTATTATTATTATTATTATTATTCTTTATTTATAAAGCGCCCAACAGATTCCGCAGCGCTGTTCATAGGTAACAAAGATAAAAGGACAGTATAATATGAAACACCAGACAAAATTTAACAAACAAATACAGGAGGAATTGGGAGCCCTGTTCCCGTGGGAACTTACAATCTAAATGGGTAGGAGGGTGAGAAACAGGAGGTGGGGACTGCAAAGGTGGGAATGATGTTAGTGTGAAGTTAGATGAGGGCAACTATTAGGCAAGTGGAATTCATTAGTTACTGATTTGGTTATAGGCTTCCCTGAACAAGAAGGTCTTTAGGGAGCGTTTAAAGGAGGAGAGGTTGGGGGAAAGTCTGACAGCACAAGGAAGTGTGTTCCAGAGGGTTGGTGCCGCACAAGAGAAGTCCTGTAGTCTAGCATGAGAGGAGGTGATGGTAGAAGAGGCAAGAAGTAGATCGTTGTTGGATCTTAGGGGACGGGCTGGAGTATATTTGTTGATGAGTGAGGACAGGTATGGGGGGGCTGCATTGGTAAGGGCTTTGTAGGTCAAAGTGAGAATTTTGAATTTAATTCTGCTGTGAATGGGGAGCCAGTGAAGGGACTCACAGAGGGGTGCGGCAGATACAGAGCATCGGGAGAGGTGGATTAGCCTAGCAGAGGCATTTAGGATGGATTGAAGGGGGGAGAGGCGGGAGAGAGGAAGGCCAGTTAGTAGGTTGTTACAGTAGTCAAGCCGGGAAATTACTAAGGAATGGATTAGCTGTTTAGTAGTTTCAGCACTCAGAAAAGGACGGATTTTGGAGATATTGCGTAGGTGGTTGCGACAGGATGAAGAGAGCGATTGGATGTGGGGTATGAAGGACAGATTGGAGTCGAGTGTAACTCCAAGGCAGCGGACTTGGGGTGATGGGGAGATAGGGGTGTCACTGACAGTGATAGTAAAGTTAGAAACTGGAGTATAATTAGTTGGGGGGATCAGAAGAAGCTCAGTCTTGGACATGTTGATTTTTTGGTGGTGAGAGGCCATCCAGGAAGAAATGCCAGATATGCAGCCGCTGATGTGAGAAAGGAAAGAAGGAGAGAGTGCAGGGGTGTATAGGTAGATCTGAGTATCATCAGCATAGAGGTGATAGTTGAAGCCATAGCTACTAATAAGTTTACCCAGTGAGGAAGTATAAATAGAGAAAAGTAGAGGGCCTAGAACAGAGCCTTGAGGTACTCCAACAGACAGATGCAGTGGAGAGGATGAGTCACCAGCAAATGAGACAGAAAAGGACCTATTAGAGAGATAAGAGTAAATCCAGGAGAGGGCAATGTCACAGAGCCCAAGGGAGCTGAGAGTCCGTAGGAGGAGGGGATGGTCAACAGTGTCAAAGGCAGCAGAAAGGTCAAATAAGATAAGTATAGAATAGTGGCCATTGTTTTTAGCAGAAAGAAGATTGTTAGTAACCTTGGTGAGGGCAGTCTCAGTTGAGTGTTGGGGACGGAAGCCAGATTGCAGGGGGTCAAGCAATGAGTTGGAGGATAGGAAGTGTGTTAGGCGATCGAAAACTAGTTTTTCCAGGACTTTAGAAGCTAGCGGAAGTAGTGATATGGGGCGGTAGTTTGCAGGAGAATTGGGGTTGAGGGAGGGTTTTTTGAGGATGGGGGTGACCTTTGCATGTTTGAAGGATGATGGAAATGAACCAGTAGTAAGGGATCGGTTGAATATGTGAGTAAGAGCTGGGGTGAGGGTAGAGGACAGAGAGGGTATTAGATGTGAAGGGATAGGGTCAAGGGGGCATGTAGTGAGGTGTGAGGAAGATATTGGGGAACTCACTTCATTCTCAGTGGTTGGGGGGAAGGTACTGAGAGTGTTGGAGGGGGTGACCGGGGGCGGAGATGAAAGGTTGCAGTCTTGTGGTGGGATGTTGCTTCTGATGGTAAGTGTTTTGTTGAAAAAGTAATCTGCCAAGTCTTGAGCACTAAAGTCAGATGAGGGGGGGGTGCAGGTGGATAGAGGAGAGTGTTGAAAGTGGAGAAGAGACGTTTAGGGTTTGAGGAGTGAGAAGATATGAGAGAAGAGAAGTAGTTTTGCTTGGCTAAGTGAAGGGCAGAGGAGTAAGAATAAAGAATGAACATATAGTGTAGGAAATCGTGTTCAGAGCGGGATTTCCCCAAGGCACGTTCAGCAGCACAGGAGCATTTTTATAGATAGCGTGTTTGCTGAGAGTGCCAGGGCTGGAGCTGACGACGTGGGGTTTTGCGTATTTGTGGAGGAGCAAGGGTGTCGAGTGCAAAGGAGAGAGTATTTTTTATAGTGGTTTGTAGCAAGGTCAGGGCAGGATACCGTGGAAGTGTGGGGAAGGCGTTTTTGAATAAGGTTAGAAAGAAGAGGATCCACAGTGTGCAGATTTCTACAGGTGCGGAGGCGGGGGGTAGAAATAGGTTTAGCCTGTACATTGAGATTATAGGTGAGCAGATGGTGGTCTGAGATGGGAAAAGGGGCGACAGGTGACATCAGAAGGGGAGCAGAGGTAGGAGAATACCAGATCAAGAGAGTGTCCGTCACGGTGAGTAGGGAATAGGGTGGATTGTGAAAGACTAAAGGAGTTTGTGAGTGAGAGAAGTTTAGAGGCAGCAGGGGTAGATGGGTTATCAATGGGGATGTTGAAGTCCCCTAAGAATAGAGCAGGTGTATTTGTAGAGAGAAAGTGAGAAAGCCAGGCAGCAAAGTTGTCGAGGAATTGGGAGGTTGGTCCAGGGGGGCGATAAATAACTGCCACCTTGAGGGAGAGGGGGTAGAAAATGCGGATGCAATGGACTTCAAAGGAGGAGAAGGAGAGAGATGGATGAGGATGGAGGTGCTGATAAGAGCAGGAAGGGGACAGTAAGATTCCAACACCGCCACCATGTCTCTCACCTGGCCTAGGTGTGTGGCTAAAGTGGAGACCGCCGTGCGTTAGAGCAGCAATGGAAGCAGTGTCAGAGGAAGAAAGCCAGGTTTCAGTAATTGCTAGAAGATTGAAAGCGTTAGAAACAAACAGGTCATGAACAGTTGTAAGTTTGTTACAGACAGAGCGTGCATTCCAGAGGGCACAAGAAAAGAGAGGGGATAAGCGCTGTGGGTTAATGGAGATGAGATTGTTGGGATCACGTGACCTTGAGTTTGTATTGTGGGGGACTGAGCGAGAGTGTATGAGTGTGGTGATTGCTGCAGGGTCAGGGTTAGGAGAGATGTCACCAGAAGCAAGCAGTAGTAGCAGTGAGAGTGACAGAAGGTGAGAGTGAGACTTGTAGGAGCGGGTATGACTAGACACAGGAGAGTAAGATGGGGAAGTGTTTCTAAGGAAACAGAGTAGTTCATGAGAGGACAGCATAGGGGATGAGAGGAGGGAGGGAGAGATAAGGATAGTGTGGGGATTATTGATGTTATAAGGGCATGCAGTGAGTTTTAGGAAGATGGCAGACAGAAAGATCAGAAAGGACATAGAGAGCATTGTGCAGGTGTACAGTTAGTAAGGATTACCTGTTAGTGGGGTCTGCAGTTTCCCCTCCAGTTTCTAAACTCCATTTCTTAATTCGGCCACTTATAATTTAGAGCCAAGGCCTCAGAGCCAGCTCTCAGCTGTATATAGTAGTAAAATTAGGGTTGGAATGATTTGATTCAAGGCAGCTGTGTTACAAGTAGACTAGTTAGGAAGACTGGAGTTACACACTTGTAAATTAGATGGGGGGGGGGGGGTGAGCAAATGGCTGGGGGATACACACAGAAATTATACAATGGAGCTGATAACAATTATACAGAAAAAGTCATAAATTCAGACATCAGAGGAAATGCATGAAATGCAGAGAAAGAAATGCATACCAGTATATTGAAAAAATATTAAAGGGACGTGGGATAACAACCAGGGCATGAAATGCAGAGAAAGAAATGCATACCAGTATATTGAAAAAAACATTAAAGGGACGTGGGATAACAACCAGGGCATGAAATGCAGAGAAAGAAATGCATACCAGTATATTGAAAAAACATTAAAGGGACGTGGGATAACAACCAGGGCATGAAATGCAGAGAAAGAAATGCATACCAGTATATTGAAAAAACATTAAAGGGACGTGGGATAACAACCAGGGCATGAAATGCAGAGAAAGAAATGCATACCAGTATATTGAAAAAACATTAAAGGGACATGGGATAACAACCAGGGCATGAAATGTAGAGAAAGAAATGCATACCTGTGGAGAGATGAGATGATGAATAGTTAGAACAATGCTTCATGTTGTTAGTAGAGCATTCTAGATGATAGCATTATGGATTTAACTCCATTTCTTAACTCAGCCACTTATAATTCAGAGCCACTTTGAATTTCAGAGCCAAGGCCTCAGAGCCAGCTCTCAGCTGTATATAGTAGTAAAATTAGTAAAATAATTGTCAGAGGATTTGAGAACAAAAATTGTGGAAAAGCATGGACAATCTCAAGGTTACAAGTCCATCTCCAGAGATCTTAAAGGGACAGTATAGTCAAAATTAAACTTTCATGATTCAGATAGGGCATACAATCATAAACAACTTTCCAATTGACTTTTATCTTTAAATTTGCTTTGTTCCCCTGGTGGTATGTTTGAAAAGCTAAACTTAGGCAGGCTCAAACTGATTTCTAAAACCGTTGAATACCGCCTCTTAGCTCAGAGCATTTTGAAAGTTTTTCACAGTTAGACAGTAAAAGTTCATGTGTGTCGTATAGATAGCATTGTGCTCACTCCCGTGGAGTTATTTAGGAGTCTGCATTGATTGGTTAAACTGTATGTCTGTCAAAAGCACTGAGATAAGGGGGCAGTCTGCAGAGGCTTAGATACAAGGCAATCACATAGGTAAAACATATATTAATATAACTGTGTTGGTTATGCAAAACTGGGGAATGAGTAATAAAGGGATTAGCTATCTTTTTAAACAATAAACATTCTGGTGTAGACTGTCCCTTTAATGTTCCTGTGTTCACTGTGCGCAACATTGTCAAGAAGTTTACAGCCCATGGCACTGTAGCTAATCTCCCTGGACGTGGACGAAAGAGAAAAATTGATGAAAGATTGCAACGAAGGATTGTTCGAATGGTGGATAAAGAAACTCGATCAACTTCCAGACAAATTCAAGCTGACCGTCAGGCACACAGTACAAATATGTCAGCTCGCACTATACGTCACCATCTGAATGAAAATGGTAGGAGACCCAGGAGGACCCCACTGCTGACACAGAAACATAAAGTCAGATTAGAGTTTGCCAAAACTTACCAGAGAAAGCCAAGATCCTTTGTGAAATTGTGTTGTGGACAAAAAAAACTAAATTACATCTTTTTGGTAAAGCCGATCATTCTACTGTTTTCAGAAAAAGAAAAAAATACAATCCCTACAGTCTAACATTGAGGAGGTTCACTGATGTTTTGGGGTTGCTTTGATACTTTAGGCACTGCCTGTCTTCACTGTGTGCATGACATTATAAAATCTGAAGACTACCAAAGAATTCTGTGGTGCAATGTAGGGCCCAGTGTCAGAAAGTTGGGTCTCAGTCAGAGGTCATGGGTCTTACAGCAGGACAATGACCCAAAGCACACGTCAAAAAGCACCCAGAAATTGTTTAAGACAAAGCACTGGAGAGTACTGAACTGGCCAGCAATGAGTCCAGATCTCAATCCCATAGAGCACCTGAGATCACAAAACAGCAGTTTTTCAAAAGGAACCCTTCCAATCTGAGAGACCTGAAGCAGTTGGCGAAAGAAGAGTGGTCCAAAATTCCTGTAGAGAGGTGTAAGAAACTCATTGATGGTTACAGGAGGCGATTGATTTCAGTTATATTTTTCAAAGTGCATACCACAAAATATTAAATTGAGGGTGCCAATTATTTTGTCCAGTCGATTTTTGGAGTTTTGTGTGGAATGTGTCAGATTTGGCTTTTTTCCCCTACTTTTTTGTGTTGTTCCAATACAGACAGAAGAAATATAAACATGAGTGCCTAAATTAACTGTAATTGCAACAGTTTTCTGGGCGAACTGCTGCATTATCTGACAGAAATGCAGGGATGCCAATATTTTTATCCATGACATTTTCAAGAAACAGTATGGAGATTTAGGTAGTGGATGATAAAGAAAACTTTCTATCCATAGGCAAATGCACTTTACACAATTTTGTTTCTTTATATAGAAGCACTTTGTATAAATGCAGTAGTACTTACTAGTACACTTTCAGTCTAAGGCAAGACCTATTTCTTTATTGTTTGTATACAGTAAGTGTTTTAAGTATATTTTTTATATAAGTTTACTATTAGTCTGAAATAAGCTTAAAGATATTTTTAAATCAATTGGTTTTTAATCAAAAGAGGTGCGGTTTAATGCACCAATCATCACACATGCCGGGTACTCGCCTTCCAGGTACACAACAAGTGGGAGTTTTAAATAGATGCCGGTAACGTACCCAACTCCTACCTCTGAAGAAGTTGACATACTTTTATTATTAATAATATTGATTATTTGTAGAGTGCCAACAGATTCCGCAGCGCTACTTCGAAACGCATCGGGTTTACCATAGATGTTGTACCCGGCTGCAGCATAAGACTGTTTTTATCTAACTATTTTAACATTTGAAGAACTTTTACCAATACCGGAGTCTGGCAAAAGCTAACCGGATCTCTTTATATACTGCTATTAACATTCTGTGCCATGCTGATACCTCATAAAGATTGAGGTTATATTTTTGAGTGTATTTTAACTCGTTGTGGCCTAAGATTAATGAAACCGTATTACGCTATGCACGTTCTGTTTGTTTTTTCTTCACCCCTTTGAGGTTGTCGCAAATCGGTGCCTATTTCCGTCAGAGAGCAAGAAGATCATAGGAGATGTGATACAGCTTATATCCAGAGACAAATACCTGTCGAAAATTCAGCTTCTTCTCCATACAGCTGAACCCTTACCTCATATGATTGTGGGTAACTCTTGTAAGTAGTTTGGCTGTCTTGTCTTGGATAAGTGGAAATTAACCGTTGTGATTGATTTACTACAAACAGACTTGGTTGCATTTTTGTATACATATAACTAGGTGTATCTTTTCTCTGAATGGGCCCTTTGCTACATATGTTATAAATGTTATATTGTTTATATTTCTATAATTTGTTCATATATTGTTTGAGTTTAGTGCTCTGAAGGTTCCTATCCTTTTGTATATTTATCTGTAAGTCGAGCAAGTAGTGAGGGTTCACTAGCTCTACCTTTTGTGTACTTTCCTGCAGCACTTGCTTTGCATATCTTGTTTATTCTATCCCTCAGGGTATTTGGCAGCTTGCAAGAATAGTGTTTTTTCTTCCTCGTGGATAATTCACCCTCCATGTTTGGAAACTGTTTCAATTGAAAGACTAAAAGTAAAAATCTCTCCCTATCTTTAGACTAAGAATTTACTCCATTAGCTGGAGAGTCTAATCCTAAAGAAATGTTTGAAAAACTGGAAAGATTAAGTAAAAACAACTTAACCATTGGCATGACAATGTCAATCTAGAAAGGTATGTGAAATACAGAGTAGTTCCTAGAGGTTTGCATCTCTCTAAACAAATAATCTTCGATCAGGAAGATGTAGAATTTATTTCTGAATGGGAGACAGCCTTAGAAGACAGTTCTTTTTAGCGAGTGAATGTCGCAATCAAATATAGACAGTTTAAAATAGACCAATTAAATAAAGAAAAGACAGAGTTAAAAAAGTCATTGGAAAGGATGTTCTTTATAAAGAACTTGATGATAACAATAAAAAGAAACTAGAAGGGGGGGGCGGAGCTAGCCACTGCAGGGATAAGACGTGTTTGCTAGAAGCTCTGTCCAGAAAAATAGTTAACTTTAATTACCTAACAGATAAAACTGAAATTTCTGGTTTTATTCCTCCCTTATTAACCCTACCAACTTTGAACACTCAGGACTTTACTAAAACTAAAAGTTTATGCGGGCTTTTTACTTGCAGCCCTTACACCTCATCGCCTCCCGGCCTAAGGCGCTTCTGACTGTGACAGAGGGAGGATCTGCTCTCCGGAGGGTCGGGGCTCCGCTCCGGAGGGCTAGCAACTACTTCCAACAGGAGATCTAGGAAAGGGCCATAACCCTCATCAACTTGGCCGGAATATAAAGACCGGCTCCTGGGTATCCTCTGCTTCAAGATATAGCCCGCCCTGGATGACCCTGCCTTGCCTCCAGCTTTGCACTTCACCTTGCTCCGGAGGGACGGGGACCCGCTCCGGAGCACCTACCTCTTGATCGGTGTCTGTCGGATACTGAGTGACTCTTACTTACCTGCTTAGAGGGACTCCAGGAGGTGCTACACGTGGGAGGGCGAGAGGCCCGAACTGAGACCTGAGGGCACTACGGAGCCTGGCTGCTGTGACCTGCCGCTGTGAGGAGGCGGCAGCATAGTAAGAGAAGTGTCGGGAAACCAGCTTCACCTCCGAGTGCAGTTTGAGGATTGCTCACCCGGTAAGGCAGCCCAGAAGGGCGCGAACGGCGGCCATTTTGGGCCTTCGCACCATCCATCCACGGGGCCTGTTAGATTCCTGAGGCCCATACGCTTTGGATACACCGTAACAGAGGAACTCCCCTCAATTGACTCTCTGTGGAGTCACTGGGCTGAAGCAGCTGGGAAGCGGGTGGCATACCGGCTCTTTGTGTGTGCCTGGGACGCACTTCAGGCCCTGTGTTGCACCGGATGCACCCTTCTCTCCTCTGACCCCGGTGGCTGGACTGTGGACTTTGCTGAGGAGGATTTACCAAACAGCTGCCCCTCATAAATTGGTGAGACCGCACCTTTACACACTCCACATTCTCTGACTTAATGCTTGGGGGCCTTTATATGTAATGTTTTAATGCACAGCCTGGGGTGAAAGCCTACTGGAGGTGTGTGAGTTACCAATACCCCATTATTGTTTTTGTGGCCGATACAGCCTTCTCTGCATGCGATACCCCTCTCAGGGGAAGTGACAGTAACACACACAGCAGAACTACTCTCATTAAATATCGAAGCATCTCACACAGGACCCATTAGGGCATTCATCACCTGTCAATTCTGCTCTCACATAGGGTCTGAGTGCACTGAGCATTTGAAGCCAGAATTAAACCTGCCTTATTAACCCAGGCCAGGCTCAGGCAGTATACTCTAGGATTGCCTTTTGGCAGTGAAGTAAATAAGTGCCTTCTCAGTACAACATAAAAGCTAGGCATCAGATATATATATAACACAATTCTGCCGTGTGCCTCTAGACTCTTAAAATATTTGGGAACTACTGCCTTCTCACCATAATAGCGAGGGTTTAAACCTTACGCCCCTCGACAAGTTTATGTTCAGGCCTACATAAATATCCATCTAAACCAAGAGACACCAATTCATTTTGGCTGCTATCAACCAACTAATTCAAGATTTACAATCTCAAAATACATGCCAACATAAGCAGACCGCAGATTGAAGTCAGAACTGCTCAGTTTATCATACTCTGGGCCTAACCTTTATTATTCTGGTGCTAACTGCTTATATCCCTCATGAACACTGGGAACAAAAAAGGGTCTAATAAGAACTCTACCAGCATACCCCATATGTAAGACATTAAAGCACTCTGAGGATTCTATCTCATAGGGAGTTATTCTATCAGGAGCTATATTGGATTGGTATTTACCGTATATCTAGATAGTCTGCCTCTCTGACCCTGCTGCCATTGTTTGTTGGTTTCTCAGCAGATACTTTTAAACAACATATCCTCAGTGAGACTTCAATATCCATCCTGCTGTGACAACTTGTCCCACTATTGTGCAAAACTATTGCTGCTGCGCCAGCCTGTGTGCCTTTGGGCTTTTAGCTCAAAGTGGAGTGTTATTCTATTTAACTGTCTGTTTAACCACCATTTTTTCCTATAGGTCCTACCTGCAGCAGTAAATCTGCTATCTGCAATTTACAGGTTAGAAATTATACTATCTGATTTTATTTGTCTCTACATAAAAACGCTGTGTTGCCACTGTACTATTATTAGTTGATTAGATTTATAACCTCTGACTTAGGCACACTGATACAGGGGGGGCGGGGGATAGGGTCTGTTTTTTCTGGCTCCCCTATCGCACCTCACCCGCTCCGATCCAGCTTGTCTGGATTGGTCATCTCCCATACCCCTCTCCCTTCCTTTTGGTCGTATCCCACTCCCTGAGGTGCGTGGGGGGATCCTGGGGCCTTCCCCCTTCCCCCCCTTTTCATCTCCTCTAGGAGGCTACTGAGCTAATTTATTCTAAACAGCTTGCTTAGACAATCACTGTCATGTATTAAGTGTGAATAACTCCTATGGGTTGTACCTGGCCCCGCTCTCTCTATCTCACTAATGTATTACAGTATTGAAACACTATTCCTTTGTGATTGTAACTCTTCCGAGTCAGTTCCTATGTGTTAGCAACTTTTCTCTCAGGTCCCACAGTGGTCAAGGTGGTCAAGGTGGTCTACCATTCAAATCAACAATTACTCCCCAAAGAAACACTAGCCATGCCTCACGCATCTAAAAGAAACCCTAGAACTCCCGCTGCAC
Organism: Bombina bombina; assembly: GCF_027579735.1. NCBI lineage: Eukaryota > Metazoa > Chordata > Amphibia > Anura > Bombinatoridae > Bombina > Bombina bombina. The sequence goes on from NW_026511998.1 coordinate 17,011, forward strand.
TCAAGAAAACGGTGCTCGACCATTTCTCTCAACCCCCTAAAGACTCTCTCCCTTTGCGGAAGGAAATGAGTGACCCAGAATCCCAAGACGAGGACTCCCAGTCAAGCTCCCACTCTGGAGCCCACTTAAATCACTACATTACAGAGAGCACACTACAAAAGATGCTAGCAGCCCAAACCAAATCCATCACAGCTGAAATTCAGAGGAGCTCAGCTGAACTCAGGAAGGATATCGGGGAGATGGGTGACAGGATCGACACCTTAGAGAGACAACATGATGACCTAGCCACAGACAATTCCAACATCCTTGCATATGCTGAAAACCTTGCAGAACAAATCTCCCAACTCGAGTTAAAGCTGGCAGATGTAGAAGATAGGGCCAGAAGAAATAATATACGATTCAGAGGTATACCCGAGTCAGTCTTGCCGGGGAACTTACATGAGTTTCTCACAAACCTCTTCACTGCTTTGCTTGGCCCCCTGGAGGGGGATAGTCACAACATGGAGCGAGCTCACAGGGCCCTGAGGCCGAGATCAATGTCTTCTGACAAACCGAGAGATGTGGTGGTCTGCTTTCATAACTTCAAATTCAAAGATCGATTGATGCAGGCATCTTATGGCAAACCCAGCCTACCCGATGATTTCAAAGATATTCAACTCCTGCCTGATCTCTCATCGCATACGCTACAACAGCGCAAATTGTATGCTCCTGTCACTACACAACTTAGGAAGGCCAACATCAAATATAGATGGGGATTCCCCACTAAATTAATAGTGACAAAGGACAATCAATCTCATGTTGTCTCCTCTCCTTCGTTAGGCAGTGCACTTCTAGCTAACTGGGGACTACAACCTGCTGCTGAACCTCAGACAGCTACCCAATCCAAGCTTCGTGTCTCAGCCCCAATTTGGTCTGTTAAAGAGCAGAGACCCAAACGTCAAAAACCTAATCCACCTGACCACATCCCGAGGCCTCAAGCCTCACCTACCTGATACCCCACTGGACTCATGCTCATATGCTAATCAGTTTTTGCTAACACTTATTATCTATATACAAATGTTTGTGTTAACTTGTTCAGAACAATGCAGGTTGGCTGGCCTCTGGTTAGACCGCCAGATTTGAAATTGACCAGCGCCCACATGGAAAATTTCCATGCATGTTGTGGCGGTCCGGGCAGACGACTAGCCTCCCTGCATTCTCTTGGAGAGCGGGGCTATATGTTCAATAGCCCATTCTGTTGATTTGGTTTAGCTCCCCCCCCAGACTTTGGAACCCACGCTTGGGTCCCACTTAGGTGGACTATTTCCACCAGTCCCCTTTCTCTTACTTTCCCTTTCATACTCCTTATCTCCTTTACCGATTTCCCCATCTACCCTATCCTTACGAGCTTTAGAGTGCACAAATGACACCCCTCAGGTTTCTAACACTGAATGTTAGGGGTCTAAACACTGTTGGTAAACGCAGTTTACTTGTTAGAACACTAAAATTTCATAAGGCGGATGTCGCCTTTCTTCAGGAAACGCACCTTTTAGGAGATGTCTCCCCTGGCCCGTCATTTCGGGATTATCCCGTAGTAAAAACAGCCTCTTACTCTAAGAAAGCCAGAGGTGTCGCTATCCTCATTAACAAAGGAGTGGCCTTCGAACCGATTTATGAATTCAGAGATCCACAAGCAAGATTCCTTATCCTGATATGCAACCTAGACCATGTCACTTACACCTTAGTATCTGTATATTTACCTAATACCCTCCAGCCCAGATATCTGAAGAAAATCTTGCATAAAGTTGACCTAGTGAGACAGGGCAGAGTGATAGTGGCGGGTGACCTGAACATGGTGTGGGATGGTGGCCTTGACAGACAAACAAAACCATCTAAAAAAAGGCCCTCTTGCCCAGAGACTGTTAGTCGCAGATTCCGAGAGCTCATGTCACAATTTAATTTCTTTGATGTTTGGAGATCTCTACATCCTCTGGACAGAGATTATACTCACTATTCTATACCCCACTCCACACACTCTAGATTAAACTACATGTTTTGTCACCCAGACTCCTTAGACATTATTTCTCGCACAATGATCTGTGCGTGCCCATGGTCAGATCATGACATGGTTTTAATGGACATAGAGTCACAGAACACCATTAGGTCCAGACCCAACTGGAGACTACCCCACACCCTTCTCTCCGACATCCCCCTTAGAGAGGAGCTTAGGAAAGAGATAAACTTCACTCTGCGAACTATCGACACGCCCGGAATCCGGGAAGATACTCTGTGGGGAGCCTTTAAGGCCACCACTAGAGGCTTCTTTATTCAAAAACAAGCCCATTTGAGGAAACAGGCAGGCCTTTCTATGTCTCAAGCCCATCATAAACTCCGGGATCTTGAATCCCAGAGGCATACAGCAGATAACATACAAATCATGGAGGAGATCAGAAATGTAAGGAGACATATATGCAAGCTAGAATACACCAAAACCCAAAATAATTTGCTCAAACTGAAACAGCTTTTCTACACTAAAGGTAATAAAGCTGACACAATCTTAGCGAATAAATTAAGACACCGCACTAGCAACTCTCGCATTCATGAAATCAAACAAGACGCTCAATCCTACAAACTTCCGTCACAGATAGGCCAGCAGTTTAACAAGTATTACTCAACACTATATAACATCCAAAAGGATACCTCACTCCACCCAGCCCCATCAGAGGCTATAGGCCCTTTCCTACTCTCCCTTGGATTACCCACACTAGATGAAGCTTCCACCGATAGCTTAGATGGCCCGGTCACGTCCCAAGAGATTAAATTCGTTATTAAAAATCTGAAGCCCCTGAAAGCCCCTGGACCAGACGGCTTTACCGCAATATTCTATAAAACATACCTCCGGGAGATTGTCCCCATCCTGACCAGGTTCTTCAACCTGGCTAGAGACGAAGGACAATTTAAAAAAGAGTTCCTAGAGGCCTCCATCACCACAATTCTCAAACCCAACAAAGACCCAACACTCTGCACTAGCTATAGGCCCATATCTTTGATTAATACCGATGTTAAAATATATGCAAAAATCTTCGCGAATAGACTCGCAAGACTCCTCCCCTCACTCATTAACCCTGACCAGGTTGGCTTCATCCCTGGAAGAGAAGGTCCCGACAATACGAGAAGGATCCTTAATATCCTTCTGGAAGCCAAAAGACTCAACAAACCAATTGCAGTGCTTTCTCTCGATGCTGAGAAAGCATTTGACCGGGTCAGATGGGACTTCCTATGGGAAGTTCTAAAGATCTTTCGCTTCCCGACCTCCATCATTCAAGCAATACAAGCTTTGTACTCGGCCCCTACGGCCTCAGTTAAGGGCCTAGGATTCCATTCCTCCCCCTTTCCTATTTCAAATGGCACCCGGCAAGGTTGCCCTTTATCGCCCATCCTATTTGCGCTGGTCATTGAACCGCTCGCTGCTGCCATTAGAGCTGACAAAGAGATATCTGGAGTTATCTTACACGGAACGGTCCACAAAGTGGCTCTGTTCGCAGATGACACCACCATACTCTCCGCAAACCCCCTCAGTGAGATTCCTAAACTTTTATCTACACTAGATGCATTCAGTAGCCTATCCTTTTATAGGCTAAATCAATCTAAAACCGTACTTTACACTCAAGGTTTCCCGGAATCTGTCACTAATTCGCTAAGAGACACATACAAATTTGTTATCAACAATACGTATGTCTCCCACTTAGGAGTTAAACTCTCCAACTCCATCCCCAACCTCATCTTAAATAATTATAAGCCCCTTTTAACCGAATTGCACACTCTGTCCAATAAATGGAATTTCCGCTCCATATCTTGGCTAGGTCGGATAACAGCCCTTAAAATGAGCTTTCTTCCAAAATTAACATACATCATGCGCTGCCTCCCTATTAGAGTACCCAGAGCCCTGCTCACTCAGTTTCAGGGCGCATGTACCAAGTATATATGGCAAAACAAACCTCCACGGGTAGCTCACAGACTCCTGCAATACCCCAGAATGCATGGAGGAGTGGCCTCCCCGTCCATACTTAGATACTATGAGGCCGCCATGCTCACGCACATTTCCCAATGGGGTATAAAAGATTCTGATAGCAAATGGAGGTCAATCGAACAGGCCTCCCTACCCTTCGATCTTACCCTGAGGGACCTGATCTGGACCCCTCCACACTGCCGAAAAGCCTTAGGCATTGAGAATCAGGTGGTCCGAGAATGCCTAGCCTCCTGGGAACTCCTGAGACATTATTCCCAGGTGGCCCCCCACCCATCCCCTATCACTTCATTAACTGGCCTATTATCTGGCCTCCCAGACTCCCATTCCTCAACGTGGCTGAGACTTGGTGTTGCGAAGGTGGCTGACCTATGGTCCTCATCTTCCCAAGATTCGTTTATATCCTTTTCCCACATTGGCGGTTCAGCACCCCCCCCCCGCGCTATATGCGCTTCGAATATACAAGAGTCCTCAGCTTTCTGACTAGCTGGGGCTTTAAATCATCTCTCTCTAGACCACTAACCATCTGGGAAGCCAGATGGCAACAGGGATTGAGACTGGGTAAGCCGCTATCTTTCCACTATTCCATTATGGAAGGCGCATCTCCTGCAGACAAAGCTACTCATGTCACTAAATGGGAACGAAAACTCGAGTTCTGTGCCCCCACCAAAGAGTGGCACCGTACATTACTCCTCACAAACAAAACTCTCCACTGTGTCACTATGCATGAGAACTATATCAAACTCCTCACACAATGGTACTTTGTGCCTGCTAGGCTAGCCACAATTTTCCCTGGTTCATCTCCTGTCTGTTGGAGAGATTGCGGTAGAGTAGGAGACATGACACATATTTGGTGGACTTGCTCCAAATTGAGGCCCACTTGGAATAAGTGTTTCTCAACTCTTAGGACTATGGGCATCTCCCTTCCCAATACACCAGAAGTCGCCTTACTACACATAGGTACCTGCAAGCTCCCTAGACACTATGCTTCCCTGAGCATATATTTATTTTCAGCTATCAAACTTAATATAGCTAAAGCTTGGAAAAGAACTAGCCCCCCATCCTGGTCTGACATCACCCAAACCATGGCCTACATTTACGCCATGGAAAAACCTATCTATTATTCCAGGGGTCAAGTTGACCTCTTCGAACTGATTTGGGCAGAATGGAAAGATAGATTTGACACGACTTGGCTCCCTAGCTTTAAGACTTAGCTTATTAAACCCTCACTCAATAATGTCGGTACATCATCCCACACCTATCTAGGTCTATTTGGTGATCATGACAGGTCTGTTCCCTTGGCCTTAGACCCTATCCTTCCCCCTCTCCCTCCCCTCTCTCATGGATGAATCCCCCCCCCCCCCTTTCCTCTTTTAAGGAAGATCCCCCCCCCCCTTTTTCTTTCTCTCTCTTCTTCTTTCCTTTTCCCATTCTCCCTTTCTTCAGTTACTTCTGACATAAGTGAACAATTTTGTCATACCCTTACCTTAGGTACTGAGGTTACAGATGTTTAGTTAATCTATTAATGTATACACTGTGTTTTTCTTATGTATCCATTTCTTTTGTCATTATTACTGAAATAGTACGCTTTGGTCGTACTAATGTTGTACTTCTTTATCTCATATGAAAAATCTAATAAAAATTACTTTAAAAAAAAAAAAAAAAAAAAAAGAAACTAGAAAGACTAGATAAAATTATTGAAAACAAAAAAAAAAGAACAAATTTTTAAGAGACTTTCATGAATATGAAATAGAAGACCCTATAAATTTAGTAGAAGCAGATAATGAAAGGGAAAATTAAGTATGGGAAGAAATCCCAGAAAGCAGGAAAGTACTGGCGCTAAAGCAAGGGCAATGATAATAAGGATATTCAATATAGTGGCAAGGGAGTGTACTGTGAACAGAAAACCTTGTACTAATAAATAATACTAGGAGAGAAGCCTGATATATATATATAAAATATATGTTCCTAAGGATTAGCTCGATAGCAGATTCCAATAGAGATAAATAATTATATATATATTAAAAGAATACACAGAAGGCTAAAAACATATATAGCCCCACTTTGAATATCAAGCAAGATCACATATAATTAATTATATCATATAAAAACAGTATGTCACATAAAATTCATACAGATCACATAAAAAGCATGTATAGGGGGGGCGTGTCCGAACCGCGATCTTGTATGGTCGCACTTTCTCTGTGCTCTCACTGATCACTTGAAATCCGCCGATATCAGGGTAGATCTTACAGCACAAACTTATAACTATCTGTCTATAAGGGCAGACTACATAACGGCACCTGTAAATCAGAGACATTTGCGCTGTATTTGTGAAGTTTGAGTCACATTTTGGACGTAGGAGGCCTAGAGCGGCGGCTCACACATAGGCAACGCCACCCCCCTCGAACAATCGAGGGTATTTGTCCTAATTGGGTACCCGCTACATCAGCCTGATATACAGACTCACTTGCCGAACCAGGACGCCGAGCAGGAAAGGGACCTGAACGCTAGATGCGACAGCAGCATGGAAAAACTAGATCGCTGTTTTCAGAGCCTGATTGCCAGAGCTCAATGGGACTTTTTTATGCAAGTTTATCAAAAGCAGCACAGGCTATACCAGTCCACTGTTACTAGTGAAGCAGTCACAATACCGGACTTACCAGAGGTTGTTAATCTCACAGTGGAGCCGCCATGTGAGATCTCGTCATCTACACCGCAATCATCTAGCCGCATGGAAGGAATCAAGATGGCGGGTGGATTTAGCTGTGGGGAAGCTGCTAATATAAAGGCCAAGGAGCAGTCAGAGTCCGATCTGAGCCCTAATTTCGCAGGGGCAAAAGCACAGGACTTATCGCTACCTGAAGGTACCATATTTAATATTGCGCCAGGAGGGGAGCCTGGGGAGGACATCCATGCTGATCTAAATAACAAAAAGAGACTCAGTCTATCTGGCGTTTATAAAACAAATATACCTGTGCAATTATGCCGGCAGGATCTTGTGGATACGCTCCGTTTAGACAAGCGGATGGAGGAAGGCTGTTCCAGAATTTTAACATCACTGCCTAGACACCACTGGCACAGCGGTGGTGGCCTCATATGGGATACTGGGACACTATTCACACCTTTGCAGGTCATACTTGGAATCGGAAGCTCAGTGTGGGATTTTCCTTAGCATATAGGGTTTACTAGTCACTGAGGGGGAGACATGGAAGCATTTTGGGTTGTTTGGTTACCCTTTATTTGCAGTTACAAAGTGCTTGTTCTTATGTTTATATTTCAAGATGTTGATACTATATAGAGGTTCCTTTACTGTTATATTTCATAAATGGCCTACTTTCCACGGGGGGGGGGGAATTACGTGGGTTGTGACAATGCTATAGGAACTGTCTCTGTCTACATTATGTCTGGTAAAATATATGTTAATCAAGCCTTTATCCCTGTTACCTTATGCTTTTACGCACTAAATAGCGTTTTGCAGTCTTAATTTTATCTTTACCTCGCTTGGTAGACACTACTTTTTCATAGCGACCTTAAATATAACCATATGTTTCCCGTGGGGTTTAGGGGGGGCCCCTGAGAGAGACATGCTGGATAATAAAGATAAAACAAGGGTCTCTAAGAATGTAATATTGTTGTCTCCATATTCATGAGGGTCTTATCTCCATTAGAGCGCTAGAGTAATACATTTTCTTTCCCTAATAAACTGCAGAAGGTTCCTAAAAGCATAGATATTTGCAATACTAATCCAATAAATAATCTATAGATCACGTTAGTGATGGAGCAATACTATCTAAACTGTTGTATACTACCCCACAGGAGATGTTATTAAGGTAAATCCGAATGCCCCTAGCGATATTAAACCACTGCCTAAACTTCTTCAGACTAAGCTGCCTAAGTTTTAATACCCGTTAGGGGTAAACATGCCTCTTCTCTGTACACTATGGTTCATGTTTAATTGTTTTTGTGTTAATACTTATATTTAACGAGTGGGTACCCGATTGGGACCTTTGCATCTCCTATCTTTAAAATGTAAAACCTATTCAACATTGTTATTTTTAGAGATGCCATTTTTCTGTGCAATTTATGTTATTACTATCTATTTAACCCCTAAAAAACGTTATTTGCAAATCTAGGATCCAAGAGTGATCTAATATGACATGAAGAGGGGAGAAAAATGAAGGGGAAGTTAATTTTCTTTATTATTCTTTGCTTTTGGTGCTTTACATACTTTCAGATATGCCATCAATATGTGTGTTGATTATTGTACCATGCAATTTATGCCTGTAAACTTCTTTACCTTCAATAAAAATTTAAAATAAAAAATAAAAATAAAAAAGCATGTATAGGTCTGGACGTCCATTTGCTAAAAAATAGAAAATAGAACTATAGTAGATGTAAAATGTTGCTAATAAAAATTCTGTGGCAAATATATATAGAAATCAATAGTAAAAGACTCCCAAATGCAGCAGATCTTGCTATATTATAACAGTATTGGATCGTGCTGAGTGCGTATGGGAGCGGTACTTTTCAAAATACTTATAGAGCGGCCGCTGTGCTGGAACCTTCAGAGCTGCCTTGAGACGCTGCTCACTTCCGCATCTTGCGTCCTCTGTGGAATAACGTTCACGTGGGTTGCCTAAACACGTGGGGTTATGATCGGATGAGCTGTTCTAGTTAGACATCTGTTCGACTGATGCCAGGAGTAATTCAAATTTCTGTTGGGCCCCAAATTCGGGTATAGGAATCCGTGTCGGTAGTCTGTGCCGGTGGTTAAGAAAACGTTGGACGCCAAATGTTCATAACAAATGTGTCTTTATGCCAGCATTTCCACTTCAAGCTGGGTTTTTTGATGTCCACAGTTCTGCTAAGTTATAATAGCAGTATTTTTAAAAACCGAATGTATAAGGGTGATGGTAGAAGATGTAATGGTAGAGGATTTCACAAATCACCTTTGATAATTAGTAAAACACCGTCAACGGGTTTCACCCCTCTCTTAGGGCTTTTTCAAGATGTGTTTTCTTTTCAAATCTGCTTCTTATATACCCCTTCCTAAATCCTTATTGGTTAGCCTGGGGTGGGCATGTTTTTTTACAATATTGGGCATTATTTTAAGGTGGTATATAACATTTACATATTTAAATAGTATGTATTAGATTAACATTAAATTATTAAAGAGTTAATCTCATTGGCATAATTACAGCATATTCTGGACATAATGGGGCCTATCTATCAAGCTCCGAAAGGAGCTTGACGGCCTGTGTTTCTGGCGAGTCTTCAGACTCGCCAGAAACAGCAGTTATGAAGCAGTGGTCACAAAGACCACTGCTCCATAACCCTGTCCGCCTGCTCTGAGCAGGCAGACAGGAATCGCCACAATTCAACCCGATCGAGTACGATCGGGTTGATTGACACCTCCCTGCTGGCGGCCTGCAGGGGGCGGCGTCGCACCAGCAGCTCTTGTGAGCTGCTTGTGCAATGCTGAATACAGAGAGCAAGACCTTTGTTGAATAGGGGCCTATGTGTCACTGTATGTGTATATAGAAAAGTACAGATACTATATAGGTATTTTCACTAAAACAGATATTATATATATCTCCTTTATTCGTACATGAATGGCGGGACATCTAGTTCAGAGTTCAAACCTAGAGCGTGCAAGGTTTTCATTCTATATATCATTTCTACTTCTCTTTTAAGCAGCTTAGTTTCAAAGTTCCCTCTCCTCCATTCTGGTCTTACTTTCACTACCCTCCAGAAAGTGGTGAAGTCTTTCAATCCTATTGTTGTGGAAATGTCTAAAATGTTTATAGAGATGTCCTTATTACCTTTTTCAATAATACGGAGGTGTTACCTGATTCTCTTTCTCAAAGTTCTTGACGTTTCAACTAAGTATTATTTATCGCAACTACACTGAATGCGATAAATAACACATTTATTGGTGCATCTAATAGTGTCCCTGATCTGAAATGTTTCTCCTGTCTGTGTGGAAGAGAATTGTTTTTTCTTGTTACTATAATTGCATGATCTGCAGCAGTGGCAAATAAAAAATCCCTTAACTTCATTCCCTAATAGATCACATTGTTTAGATATAGATCTAGTTACTTTCAACTCGCTAGGTGCTAAGATATTATTCAAATATTTTGACCTCTTATAGATGAATCTTGGTTTAATGGAGATCCTATCACCTATGATTGAGTCCTCTCGTACTATGTGCCAATGTTTGTTAAATATTTATTCAATTTTCTTATATTCCCCGTTATAGTTGGTTATAAAAGGAACTACAATATCTTGATCTTTGTTTTCTACTGGATCTTTGTTTCTATTTTTGTATTGTATCACACTCTATATTTACTTAACCTCATAATTGTTAGTTATCTTTTTATTATAACCACTATCAGCAAATTTCTTGCTCAGGATTTTAGCTTGTTTTTCATAATCTATTATATTGGAGCAGTTTTTTCTAACTCTCATGAATTGTGCGTTCGGGATGTTATTCTTCCATCTGGCTAGATGGCAGCTATCTGCATGTACAAAGTTATTTGCATCTACTGTCTTAAAGAAAGTATTTGTTTCAAATTTATTTGGAGTTACTTCTATGTCAAGATCTAGGAATGAGATTCTCTCTTTACTTATTTCATATGTGAAATTGAGGCCCTTATTATTTGAATTCATGGCCAAAAATAAATCATTGAAGAATTTCTCACCTCCCTTCCAGACAATCAGTATATTAATATACTGCTTAAAGGTCACCAGGTCTTGCACCAAGCTACTAGAGCATAGGAAGTCTATTTCCCAGTCTCCCATAAACAGGTTGGCGTAGCTTGGTGCAAAATTGGTGCCCATAGCGGTACCTTTTATTTGTACATATTTTTTTCATTGAATGAAAAAATATTATTTTCCAAAATAAACCTATTACTTTCTAGTTTGAACTCTTTGTGTTCCTTATCTATCACCTCATCTTGTGTCAGGCATTAAAGCTGTATCAAAATTTCTTATTCATATTCGAAATTTGTATACGAGGTGACGTCACGTAGCTAGGATCAGCTCACCTTCTATTTTAATGTTCTCTATAATTTTTCAAAACTTTTGTAGAGTCCCTCAAATAGGATAGTAGTTGCTTAACATATTTTTGTAAGTACCTATCTATGTACTGAGATAGGTTGGAGGTAACTGAATTAATAGTTGATATGATGGGGCGACCAGGAGGGTTTTCTAGATTCTTATGAATCTTTGGTAGGAAGAAGAATATTGTGATTCTCTGAAATTCTGGGTTAATATGATCAAATCTGCTCTGGTAGGGTCTATTTCTTTCATGTAATTGGCAAGAGTCCATAAACTAGTGACATATGGGATATACAATCCTACCAGGAGGGGCAAAGTTTCCCAAACCTCAAAATGCCTTATAAATACACCCCTCACCACACCCACAAATCAGTTTAACGAATAGCCAAGCAGTGGGGTGATAAAGAAAGGAGTAGAAAGCATCAACAAAGGAGATTTGGAAATAATTGTGCTTTATACAAAAAATCATAACCACCATAAAAAGGGTGGGCCTCATGGACTCTTGCCAATATGAAAGAAATGAATTTATCAGGTAAGTTCTTACATAATTTATGTTTTCTTTCATGTAATTGGCAAATCAGTTTTACAAACTTTGCCTCCTATGGAGGTGGTGAAGTAAGTTTGTGCTAAGATTTCTACGTTGATATGCGCTTCTCAGCATTGTTGAAGCCCGATTCCTCTCAGAGTACAGCGAATGTCAGAGGGACGTGAAGGGAGTATCACTTATTTGAATACAATGATTTCCCTAACGGGGGTCTATTTCATAGGTTCGCTGTTATCGGTCGTAGAGATTCATCTCCTACCTCCCTTTTCAGATCGACGATATACTCTCAATTTACCATTACCTCTACTAATAACTGTTTTATTTCATATCTTCTATATGTGGATGGGTGTCTTTTGGTAAGTATGTTTTTATTACTTAAGACACTCTCAGCTATGGTTTGGCACTTTATGCAATTATATAAAGTTCTAAATATATGTATTGTACTTATATTTGCCATGAGTCAGGTTCATGTATTTCCTTCTGCAGACTGTCAGTTTCATATTTGGGAATGTAAACACTTTAAGAAATTTATTTCTTACCTGGGGTTTAGTCTTTTTTCAATTTGACTACTTTTTGCAATTGCTGGTGCGTCAAATGCTAGACTTTATTGCGTCATTTTTGGCGCAAACCTTTTTTGGCGCGAAAAAATACGTTTATGACGCAACTTCATCATTTCCGGTGTCATACGTGACGCTGAGACCTTTCACACGGTGGCGTCTTTAGTGACGCAAGTGTGTCATTTCCGGTCATTTTTTGCACCAAAAAAGTTTATGTTACGTTGTGCGTCATACTTGGCGCTAAATTCTTTTCATTATTTCAATACCCCATTGATGTTTGCCTCCTGCTTTCTTCTCTATCAAGAGGCCTATGCTTTTGCATTTTTTCCCATTCCTGAAACTGTCATTTAAGGAAATAGATAATTTTGCTTTATATGTTGTTTTTTCTCTTACATTGAGCAAGATGTCCCAATCTGATCCTGTCTCTGAAGTTTCTGCTGGAACATTGCTGCCTGACATCGGTTCTACCAAAGCTAAGTGCATTTGTTGTAAAATTGTAGAAATTATTCCACCGAATGTCATTTGTAATAGTTGTCATGATAAACTTTTACATGCAGATAGTGTTTCTATCAGTAATAGTACATTGTCAGTTGCAGTTCCTTCAACTTCTAATGTGCATGATATACCTGTAAATTTTAAAGAATTTGTTTCTGATTCTATTATGAAGGCTTTGTCTGCATTTCCACCTTCTAATAAACGTAAAAGGTCTTTTAAAACTTCTCATTTAGCTGATGAAATTTCAAATGACCAACAACATAATAATTCATCCTCTTCTGATGAGGATCTATCTGAAACAGAAGATCCTTCCTCAGATATTGACACTGACAAATCTACTTATTTATTTAAAATAGAGTATATGCATTCTTTATTAAAAGAAGTGTTAATTACTTTGGATATTGAGGTAACCAGTCCTATTGACGTTCAGTCTAATAAACATTTAAATGCTGTTTTTAAACCTCCTGTGGTTTCTCCAGGTGTTTTTCCCATTCCTGAGGCTATTTCTGATATGATTTCTAGGGAATGGAATAAGTCAGGTTCTTCCTTAATTCCTTCTTCAAGGTTTAAGAGATTGTATCCTTTACCAGCAAAATCTATAGAGTTTTGGGAAAAGATTCCCAAAGTTGATGGGGCTATTTCTACTCTTGCTAAACGTACCACTATTCCTATGGAAGATAGCACTTCCTTTAAGGATCCTTTAGATAGGAAGCTTGAATCTTATCTAAGAAAGGCCTATTTATATTCAGGTCATCTTCTCAGACCTGCTATTTCTTTGGGTGATGTTGCGGCTGCATCAACTTTCTGGTTGGAAAATTTAGCGCAACATGAATTGGATTTTGACATATCTAGCATTGTTCGCTTACTGCAACATGCTAATCATTTTATTTGTGATGCCATTTTTTATATCAAAATTGATGTTAGATCCATGTCTTTAGCTATATTAGCTAGAAGAGCTTTGTGGCTTAAATCTTGGAATGCTGATATGACATCTAAATCTAAATTACTATCTCTTTCTTTCCAAGGTAATAATTTATTTGGTTCTCAGTTGGATTCTATTATTTCAACTATCACTGGAGGAAAAGGAGTTTTTTTGCCTCAGGATAAAAAACCTAAGGGTAAATCTAAGGCTTTTAACCGTTTTCGTTCCTTTCATCAGAATAAGGAACAAAAACTCAATCCTCCTCCCAAGGAATCTGCTTCCAGTTGGAAGCCTTCCTCAAATTGGAATAAATCCAAGCCATTTAGGAAACCAAAGTCTGCCCCTAAGTCCGCATGAAGGTGCGGCCCTCATTCCAGCTCAGCTGGTAGGGGGCAGATTAAGGTTTTTCAAGGATTTTTGGATAAAATCTGTCCAAAATCATTAGATTCAGAGCATTTTCTCTCAAGGGTATTGAATAGGATTCAAAGTAAGACCTGGAGTCTTCAGGGGTAATCATGCCAGTTCCTCCTCAGGAACAAGGTTTGGGGTTTTATTCAAACCTATTCATTGTACCAAAGAAAGAAAATTTGTTCAGACCAGTTCTGGATCTGAAAATTTTGAATCGTTATGTAAGAGTACCAACTTTCAAGATGGTGACTATAAGGACTATTCTGCTTTTTGTTCAGCAAGGACATTATATGTCCGCAATAGACTTGCAGGATGCATACCTTCATATTCTGATTCATCCAGAACATTATCAGTTTCTGAGATTCTCTTTTCTAGACAAGCATTACCAATTTGTTGCTCTTCCATTTGGCCTAGCAACAGCTTCAAGAATCTTTTCAAAGGTTCTGTGTGCCCTACTATCTGTAATCAGAGAACAGGGTATTGCGGTGTTTCCTTATTTGGATGATATCTTGGTATTAGCTCAGTCTTTACATACTGCAGAATCTCACACAAATCAACTAGTGTTGTTTCTTCGGAAACATGGTTGGAGGATCAATTTACCAAAAAGTTTCTTGATTCCTCAGACAAGGGTCACCTTTTTAGGCTTCCAGATAGATTCAGTGTCCATGACTCTGTCTCTAACAGACAAGAGACGTTTAAAATTGGTTGCAGCAAGTCGGCTCCTTCAGTCTCAGTCATTCCCTTCAGTGGCTATGTGCATGGAAGTTTTAGGTCTCATGACTGCAGCATCAGACGCGATCCCCTTTGCTCGTTTTCACATGAGACCTCTACAGCTTTGTATGCTGAATCAATGGTGCAGGGATTATACAAAGATATCACAATTAATATCCTTGAATCCCAATGTACGACACTCTCTGTCATGGTGGATAGATCACCATCATTTGGTTCAAGGGGCTTCTTTTTTCACCCAACCTGGACTGTGATCACAACAGATGCGAGTCTTTCAGGTTGGGGAGCTGTTTGCGGATCTCTGACAGCACAAGGGGTTTGGAAATCTCAAGAGGCGAGATTACCAATAAATATTTTAGAACTCCGTGCAATTCTCAGGGCTCTTCAGTTCTGGCCTCTACTAAAGAGAGAACCATTTATTTGTTTTCAGACAGACAATATCACAACTGTGGCTTATGTCAATCATCAGGGTGGGACTCACAGTCCCCAAGCTATGAAAGAAGTATCTCGGATACTTGCTTGGGCGGAATCCAGCTCCTGTCTAATCTCTGCGGTGCATATCCCAGGTGTAGACAATTGGGAGGCGGATTATCTCAGCCGCCAGACTTTACATCCAGGGGAGTGGTCTCTCCATCCAGATGTGTTTTCTCAAATTGTTCAGATGTGGGGGCTTCCAGAGATAGATCTCATTGCCTCTCATCTAAACAAGAAACTTTCCAGATACCTGTCCAGGTCCAGGGATGTTCAGGCGGAAGCAGTGGATGCGCTGACACTTCCTTGGTGTTATTAACCTGCTTACATCTTCCCGCCTCTAGTTCTCCTTCCAAGAGTGATCTCCAAAATCATCATGGAACAGTCTTTTGTGTTGCTGGTGGCTCCAGCATGGTCACACAGGTTTTGGTATGCGGATCTGGTTCAGATGTCCAGTTGCCCGCCTTGGCCACTTCCGTTACGGCCGGACCTACTATCTCAAGGTCCGTTTTTCCATCATTAAATTTGAAGGTATGGAAATTGAACGCTTAGTTCTAAGTCATAGAGGTTTCTCTGATTCAGTGATTAATACTATGTTACAAGCTCGTAAATCTGTCTCTAGAAAGATTTATTATAGAGTTTGGAAGACTTACATTTCATGGTGTTCTCATAAATTCTCCTGTCATTCTTTTAGAATTCCTAGAATTTTGCAGTTTCTTCATGATGGTTTGGATAAGGGTTTGTCTGCAAGTTCCTTGAAAGGACAAATCTCCGCTCTTTCTGTTTTATTTCACAGAAAGATTGCTATTCTTCCTGATATACACTGTTTTGTACAGGCTTTAGTTCGTATTAAGCCTGTCATTAAGTCAATTTCTCCTCCTTGGAGTCTTAATTTGGTTCTGAAGGCTTTACAGGCTCCTCCATTTGAACCTATGCATTCTTTGGACATTAAACTACTTTCTTGGAAAGTGTTGTTCCTTTTGGCTATCTCTTCTACTAGAAGAGTTTCTGAGCTATCTGCTCTTTCTTGTGAGTCTCCTTTTCTGATTTTTCATCAGGATAAGGCAGTTTTGCAGACTTCTTTTCAATTTTTACCTAAGGTTGTGAATTCTAACAACATTAGTAGAGAAATTGTTGTCCCTTCTTTATGTCCTAATCCTAAGAATTCTTTGGAGAGATCCTTACATTCTTTGGATGTGGTAAGAGCTTTGAAATATTATGTGGAAGCTTCTAAAAAATTCAGGAAGACTTCCAGTCTATTTGTTTTATTTTCTGGTCCTAGGAAAGGTCAGAAAGCTTCTGCTATTTCCTTGGCTTCTTGGTTGAAACTTTTGATTCATCAAGCTTATTTTGAGTCGGGTCAAACCCTAGCCTCAGAGAATTTCAGCTCATTCTACTAGATCAGTCTCCACTTTTTGGGCTTTTAAGAATGAAGCTTCAGTTGATCAGATTTGCAAAGCAGCAACTTGGTCATCTTTGCATACATTTACTAAATTCTACCATTTTGATGTATTTGCTTCTTCGGAAGCAGTTTTTGGTAGAAAAGTTCTTCAGGCAGCTGTTTCAGTTTGATTCTTCTGCTTTTGATTTAAGTTTTTTCTTTCAAAAGTGAAAATAAACTTATTTTTTGGGTTGTGGATTATTTTTTCAGCGGAATATGGCTGTTTTTATTTTATTCCCTCCCTCTCTAGTGACTCTTGAGTGGAAGACTCCACATCTTGGGTATTGATATCCCATATGTCACTAGCTCATGGACTCTTGCCAATTACATGAAAGAAAACATAATTTATGTAAGAACTTACCTGATAAATTCATTTCTTTCATATTGGCAAGAGTCCATGAGGCCCACCCTTTTTATGGTGGTTATGATTTTTTGTATAAAGCACAATTATTTCCAAATTTCCTTTGTTGATGCTTTCTACTCCTTTCTTTATCACCCCACTGCTTGGCTATTTGTTAAACTGATTTGTGTGTGTGGTGAGGGTTGTTTTTATAGGCATTTTGAGGTTTGGGAAACTTTGCCCCTCCTGGTAGGATTGTATATCCCATATGTCACTAGCTCATGGACTCTTGCCAATATGAAAGAAATGAATTTATCAGTTAAGTTCTTACATAAATTATGTTTTTAAGCTCCTTATATGTGGTAGTGTCATTTAGGAGTCTCTCCTACTCTTTCAGATAATAGTCCCTATCCATGATTATTATGTTCTCATTCACTTTTAGTCTTTTAAGGACTTCATTTTCTGATTTTTTTTCAGATTCATCTGAAGTCTTTGTTTAGTGTTAGATTTTTCTATATTCCTTAGTACCAATTTTTCAAACAGTTCTACATTCTTCCCTTTTTCATGTGTAGGGTAGAATTTGGATTTTCGCTTTAATTCTGTATGTACATGTTTAGATATAGGTGTGTCATACGTGCTTTCAGGATATATGTTATGTTCAGCTGGGTGTTTCAAAAAGTACCTCTTGAGTGCTAATTTTCTCACAAATTGATGTACATTAATATTATTCATGTATTTAATTGTGAAGTGGGGGGAAATGAAAGGCCTAGTCCCAAAACTTTAATCTCTTCCTCATTCAGATTCTGTTTGCTAATATTGAAGACTCCCTGATTGGAGGGCTTTACCACATCTCCCTTCTCTCTCTTGGCTTTTTTGTTGTTTTTGCCCCTTCCTCCTCTCTTTCCTCTAGAGCTCTTTTTCTTAAATTCATTAATGGAGCTAGATGTACTTTTTCTGTAATATTTCTTCTTGAAGTCTCTGCCCTTGGGGTGTCCCCTAAAAAATGTGTTGAATGGGCTCCTTGGTTCTGATCTCTAGTATCCCTTATCTGTTTGTTATCTGTTCTATGTGATAATGATGGTATCTATTCCTAAGAGGGATCCTTCAGTTACGTTCTTCTTTCTTATGATGTTTTGGTTAGGATTTTTTAGCAGGCCTGTCATCTCTCGATCTGGCTATATAATGGCTATAGTCTTCTCTTTCATAAAGAAATCCCAGAAGACACTCCTTCCACCCCTATACACATGCTAAATCAAAGGGAGGGACATCATAATAACAAAAATCAGAAACATTCTTGGAGGAAAAACACTACTAATTTTACTACTGTCAGGGTGCCAGGAATCAGACTGAGACGAGAAGTGCAAAAATAATCACACCATTATTAATAGCAAAAAATTATAAAATGTCCACAAGTCAAATAACAAGCCAGGAGTCAAAACCAGAGCTGGTAGTCAGACGAGCCGAGTCAGGAGCCAAAGCGAATAGTCAGACGAGCCGGAATCAAGAACAAGGAGAACAGCAGAGTCAGGAACAAGCCAGGGATCAGGAACCAGGAAGGACGTCAGGCAGTCAGGTAATACACAGGAACTCTCACAAACAGGTCTCAGACAACGCAAAGGCAAAGCATACTGAATAAGTGATGAGATCACAATTCTGAGACTGCATCCTGTCTCACATGGATGATGCACAACAGTCTGGCCATAAAAGGAAGTGCAGGAAGTGAGCAGCATCCGCCACAATGCACCAAGTCAGGAAGAGAGGTGAGTAAAATGGCTGCCAGCAGCACATGGCAAACACAACAGGGAAAAACCCTGACAACTACTAATAAAGAAAGATCTGTTATACTGTATATAAGGAGACTTCTAATAATCAAATGCAATTTAAAAATCAAGAATTCCATAGGAAAAACAGTAACAAAAATGTATCAACCTATTCATAGAAGAAACTGGAGACCACAACAACAAGAGAGACCAATAATCAGATCCAATTAAAAATCATTATGACTGACTATAGAACCACCTCTTCATATTCCACTTCAAAAATCTTCAGACCCCATTTCCACCCACAAAAAAAAAAAAAGAAAAACCAGCATTACATTCTCAAAATTTTATAGAGACTCCATATTCAATAAAAAGAAATATATACAGTCCAGAAATAAGATTAAAACCACAATGGGGGATACAAAATGTAAGAAAAAGAAAAGAAAAAAACGAGGAAATAGAGGAGGACAACTGGTTAGAAATAGAAAGCAAAAGAAAAAAAATCAAAAACAGGATACAGTCCAGACAATTAGTGAAAATATTCAATCTGTCTTTATGTCAATTTACAGAACAGCAAATGGACACATTAAGAAAAGGCTTACATTTTTCCCTAATTAAGGGTCCTAATCCCTTTTACATTATTTATAGATCTGTATAAATTCGTACATAAATTGACATTACAAAGACATTTTGAAAAAAAAACAAAAAACAGCTAACTAATAATACAGAGGAGCCTACATTATTTTCAGACTCTGATCTGGAGGCTCTCATTGTTTTTTTAAAGAATTAGAATTAGAAAGTAATGGAGGTGATGCGGTCTCAAGAAATAAAGATTTCCATTCAAAGTTAAAACAACCATCCAGTTTTTTCCCCAGTACAATCGAAGGCAAACTTTATTCCCACTTTTTACGGTCTGATTTATAATGAATTAACAGAACTATGCAATGAATATAAGATTAACCCCTTAATGACAACTGACGTACCAGGTACGTCATGCATTAACAACCAGTTAATGACAATAGACGTACCTGGTACGTCAGTTGTCTAAGAGAGTGCTGGAAGCGATCGCAATCGCTTCCAGCAGCTCTCAGGGTATTGCAGTGATGCCTCCATATGGAGGCATCCTGCAATACCTTTTTAGAAGACTCCGATGCAGAGAGAGCCACTCTGTGGCCCTCTCTGCACCGGTAGCGATGGTGCCGGTTCGTTGGTGGGTGGGAGCATAACAGGGAGGCGGGTGGGCGGCCCATCGCTACCCGGCATCCGGTTCCTGTAAGTGCAATGTGCACGCCGGGTGCCGGGAGCGTGTGGGAGCGCGTGCGGGGGGGGCGCGCATGCGCCCGTGCGCGCGCGCGCGATTAGCTGGCCACTGACACCAATGAGGAGGGAAGAGGGGGGAAAAAACATTTAAAAAAAAAAAATATATAAGGATCTGGGAGGGGGAGGGGGTTGGGGTATTGTGGGGGGCTGCTACACTACAGAAAACATTAATAATTGCAAAAAGATAAAAAAACACTTTTGTTTTTGGGGCAAATTGGGTACTGGCAGACAGCTGCCAGTACCCAAGATGGCGGCAATTAGGTAGGGGAGAGGGTTAGAGAGCTGGGGGGGGGGATCATGGAGGTTGGGGCTAAGGCAGGGGTCCATCACAGCTAAAACATTTTATTTTTTTTTATTAAAAAAAAGAAAAACTCCTTTTATTTAGTACTGGCAGACTTTCTGCCAGTACTTAAGATGGCGGGGACAATTGTGGGGTGGGGGAGGGAAGAGAACTGTTTGGGAGGGTTCAGGGGGTGGGATGTGTCAGGTGGGAGGCTGATCTCTACCCTAAAGCTAAAATTAACCCTGCAAGCTCCCTACAACCTACCTAATTAACCCCTTCACTGCTGGGCATAATTTACGTGTGGTGCGCAGCAGCATTTAGCGGCCTTCTAATTACCAAAAAGCAATGCCAAAGCCATATATGTCTGCTATTTCTGAACAAAGGGGATCCCAAAGAAGCTTTTACAACAATTTGTGCCATAATAGCACAAGCTGTTTGTAAATACTTTCAGTGAGAAACCTAAAATTGTGAAAAATGATTTTTTTTTTAATTGTTTGCTCGCATTTGGCGGTGAAATAGTGGCATAAAATATATCAAAATGGGCCTAGATCAATACTTGGGGTTGTCTACTACACTACCCTAAAGCTAAAATTAACCATGCAAGCTCCCTACAACCTACGTAATTAACCCCTTAACTGCTGGGCATAATTTACGTGTGGTGCGCAGCAGCATTTAGCGGCCTTCTACTTACCAAAAATCAAACCCAAAGCCATATAAGTCTGCTATTTCTGAACAAAGGGGATCCCAAAGAAGCATTTACAACCATTTGTGCCTTAATTGCAGAAGCTGTTTGTAAATAATTTCAGTGGGAAACCTAAAGTTTGTGACAAAATTTGTGAAAAAGTGAACTTCTTTTTTTATTTGATGACATTTGGCGGTGAAATGGTGGCATGAAATATACCAAAATGGGCCTAGATCAATACTTTGGGTTGTCTTCTAAAAAAAAAATATATACATGTCAAGGGATATTCAGGTATTCCTGACAGATATCAGGGTTCCAATGTAACTAGCGCTAATTTTGAAAAAAAGCAAAGTGCTACTTGTATTTATGGCCCTATAACTTGCAAAAAAAGTAAAGAACATGTAAACATTGGGTATTTCTAAACTCAGGACAAAATTTAGAAACTATTTAGCATAGGTGTTTTTTGGTGATTGTAGATGTGTAACAGATTTTGGGGGTCAAAGTTAGAAAAAGTGTGTTTTTTTCAATTTTTTCCTCATATTTTATATTTTTTTTTATAGGAAATTATAAGATATGATGAAAATAATGGTATCCTTAGAAAGTCCATTTAATGGCGAGAAAAACGGTATATAATATGTGTGGGTACAGTAAATGAGTAAGAGGGAAATTACAGCTAAACGCAAACACTGCAGAAATGTAAAAATAGCCATTGTCATTAAGGGTAAGAAAATTGAAAAATGGTCCGGTCATTAAGGGGTTAAAAAGGACAATTTAAACAAAAAAGAACAACAATTCCGAAAAACAATTCAAGAAAATAATAATCTCATTATACGTGAGGCAGATAAAGGTTGAGGTTTAGTACTCCAAGACAGGGGAGACTATTTAAGGGAAGCTTACAATCTTCTTGGTGATACCAACACATACTTAAAATTTAAAGGAGACCCAAGAAGCAACTTCTTAAATGAATATACTTGTTTAATTGATGATGCTAAATATAAGGGACTACTGAATGATTCTGAATTCAAGTATTTAAATAACCTCTTTCCTAAAACAGCAATATTTTACCATCTACCCAAGATCCATAAAAATGATAAGGTCCCTCCGGATAGACCCATAGTCTCAAGAATCAACTCTCTCCCTTCACGTCTCTCTGAATATGTGGACTTCTACATTAAACCCTTAGTTCCATCACTAAGATCATACTCAAAAGATACACTAGACACAGTTAAGAAAATGGAATCAATGAAGTGGGATGCAAATGACAAATGGGTTACTATGGACGTAATATCCCACATTATACACTAATATCCCACATAATAAGGGGATTAAAGTCCTCAAATATTTTTTGAGAAATAAAACTAATTTTCCTGAAGATCTACAAAAATTCATAGGAGTACAAAATTTGTTCTAGAATTTTTTTATTTTTTTTTACAAATAGGAGGCACGGCTTTGGGGACAATTATGGCCCCTAGCTATGCCAATCTGTATATGGGGTACTGGGAAGAACATTGTATATATGCAAACAACCCCTTTAAGGACCAAATTGTGTGATGGGTGAGATTCATAGATGATATCATCATGATTTGGAAGGGTGATGAAAAATCTATGGAAAATTTTATGGAATATGTCAATCAAAATAATATGAATCTCTGCTTCACACACAAAATGTGCGCAAAGGAAATAGAATTTCTGGATCTAGTGGTATTTCACGAAAATGATGAAATTCTAACAAAAATTTATAGAAAGAAAACAGACAGTAATGGGTATCTCCCAGCCAATAGTGGACTTTACAAATCTTGGATTAACAACATACCATTTGGAAAATTCCAAAGATTAAGGAGAAGTTGTTCCAAATTGGAAGATTTTAATAGAGAAGCTGAAACTCTAAAATTACAGCTGTTAAATAAAAAAAATGCAACCAAAAAGTAGTAGAAGCGGCTTGTACAAAGGCTAGAAATTCAAATAGAAATACTCTTTTAGGGAAAAAAACATCTAATAGGACTTCTAATACAAACAATATGCTAGAGGATGGGCAAAGTCAAAAGGCAAATACAACTAATAGAAGTATTGGTTTGATAACAACATTTAATGAAGCTGCTCCAGAAATTAAGAAAATCATGCATAAATACTGGCCAATTCGGAGACAAGATAATTTTTTAAAAAACACATTAGGAAATGGTCCCACTGCAATTTTTAGGAAAAATAAAAGTCTAAAAAACATGCTAGCTCCCAGTAAGTTGAAAAACAGTATACAATAAAATAACTGGCTAGAAAATAAAAGCCAATCACCTAGATTACAAGTTTTGTCGGTAAAGCCGTGTGGTGCTAACGAGCCTTTTTTTTTTCACCGCTCACTTAAAACAATGCTGGTATTACGAGTTTTCTACAAGCCGGCGTTAGCCTCAGAAAAGTGAGCGAGGAGTGCAAAATTTAGCTCCACATCTCACCTCAATACCAGCGTTGCTTAAGTCAGCGGTGTGCTGGCTAAACGTGCTCGTGCACGATTTCCCCATAGGAAACAATGGGGCTGAGCCGGCTGAAAAAAAACCTAACATCTGCAAAAAAGCAGCGTTCAGCTCCTAACACAGCCCCGTTGTTTCCTATGGGGAAATACATATTATGCCTGCCCCTAACACCCTAACATGAACCCCCGAGTCTAAACACCCCTAACCTTACACTTATTAACCCCAAATCTGCCGCCCCTGACATCGTCGCCACCTGCATTATATTATTAACCCCTAATCTGCTGCCCCTAACATCGCCGACACCTACATTATATTTATTAACCCCTAATCTGCCGCCACAAACGTCGCTGCCACTATAATAGTTATTAACCCCTAAATCTATATCTAACCCTAAACCTAACCCCCCTAACTTAAATGTAATTTAAATAAATCTAAATAAAATTACTATCATTAAATACATTATTCCTATTTAAAACTAAATACTTATCTGATAAATAAACTGTAAGCTAGCTACAATATAACTAATAGTTACATTGTAGCTATTTTAGAATTTATTTTTATTTTACAGGCAACTTTGTATTTATTTTAACTAGGTAGAATAGTTATTAAATAGTTATTAACTATTTAATAACTACCTAGCTAAAATAAATACAAATATACCTGTAAAATAAACCCTAAGCTAACTTACAATTACACCTAACACTACTCTATAATTAAATTAATGACCTAAACTAACTACAATTAAATACAATTAAATTAAATAAACTAAATTACGGAAAAACCCCCCACTAAATTACAGAAAATAAAAAAGAAATGACAAATTTTTAAACTAATTACACCTAATCTAATCCCCCTAATAAAATAAAAAAGCCCCCCAAAATAATAAAATTTCCTACCCTATACTAAATTACAAATAGCCCTTAAAAGGGCCTATTGCGGGGAATTGCCCCAAAGTAATCAGCTCTTTTACCTGTAAAGAAAAAATACAATACCCCCCCCAACATTACAACCCACCACCCACACACCCAACCCTACTCTAAAACCCACCCAATCCCCCCCTTAAAAAACCTAACACTAACCCCCTGAAGATCACCCTATCTTGAGCTGTCTTCACCCAGCCGGGCACAAGTGGTCCTCCAGATGGCGGAAGTCTTCATCTGATCGGGGCAGAAAAGGTCCTCCATTTGCAGAAGTCTTCATCCAGGCGGCATCTTCTATCATCCTTCCGGAGCGGAGCGGGTCCATCTTAAAGACATCCGACACGGAGCATCCTCTTCTTCCGACGGACTAACGACGAATGAAGGTACCTTTTTAAATGACGTAATCCAAGATGGCGTCCCTTGAATTCTGATTGACTGATAGAATCCTATCAGCCAATCGGAATTAAGGTAGGAAAAATCCTATTGGCTGATGCAATCAGCTAATCGGATTGAAGTTCAATCGGATTGGCTGATTGACGCAAGGGGATTTGCGGTATGCTCGAGTCGCAGAAAAAAAGTGATCGGTACACCTGTACCTGCCAGACTCGTAATACCAGAGGGCGTTAAAAAGCAGCGTTGGGACCCCTCAAAGCTGCTTTTTAAGGCTAACGCAGAACTCGTAATCTAGGCGTATGTTCTTTAAAGGGACACTGAACCCAATTTTGTTATTTTGTGATTCAGATAGAGCATGCAATTTTAAGCAAACTTTCTAATTTACTCCTATTATCAATTTTTCTTTGTTCTCTTGCTATCTTTATTTGAAAAAGAAAGTTCAGAACCTTGGACAGCACTTGTTTATTGGTGGATGAATTTATCCACCAATCAGCAAGAACAACCCAGGTTGTTCACCAAAATGGGCCTGCATTTAAACTTACATTCTTGATTTTCAACTAAAGATACCAAGAGAATGAAGAACATTTGCTAATAGGAGTAAACTAGAAAGTTGCTTAAAATTGCATGCTCTATCTGAATCACAAAAGAAAAAAAATTGGGTTCAGTATCCCTTTAAATGCAATAGAAAAAATGTGAAGTATGTATTCACGCCTACAATAAAAATAAGCCCACTCATATAGTTAAATCTTATTCTTTTTTTTTTTTTCTTTTTTTTTTTTGAGTTTTATAAAACCTTTATTCGCAATTTTGAGTCACATACAAAATTATTTAAATAAACAGCATATCAATGTAAGAAACTTGTACATTCCACCAGAGCTGACATAAGTCTCTTAAATGTCTCTCCAGTATCCTGGTGGAGGCAATAAAGTATGGACTATAGATCCGGAATTTCCTTCAAGTGTCTCTTAGCAGCAATGCAAACTTAAGGCTTTTATGATACAACAATAAACAAAAAATAACACAATCTTTGTTGCTAATACACTGTAAGATAAATTATCAAACTATGGCCCAGGGTTAAATCATGCTTTTCATCTCATATCTCATATCTCATGTCTCTCCTCTCAAGTGGTCTCTATTTTTTTTTTTTTTTTTTTTTCCTGTTCTTTTCTTTACTTTAACTTCACCTATTCTCATTGTTTCTCGGGGCATCCCTGATTTTAGATAGATGTTTTGTTAGATCTACGGCTTAAATCTATACTGTTCCCATAAGAACACAATGTCATGATATACAGTCAATCTACTATTGGTGTAATAGTGATATCTCTCCATTTTAATGATAAAATCTACTTGTTCTATCCAGTTATCAAGTGTCGGAACATACGTTGATTTCCAATGTCTTGGAATGAATTTTTTAGCAGCATTAAGCATTATCTGTGTTAACACGCGCCTTATTTGACATGTAACATTAGATAAGTCATTGAAAATCACAACCTGTGAGGTCGGTTCTAGTGTTAAACCTATAACCTTTCCAATCTCCAGGAAAATGGCTCTCCAGTACGGTTGGATTAGATCGCAGTCCCACCAAATGTGAAGCATGGTACCCACCTGTCCGCACCCCCTCCAGCATCTATTGTTTGCAGTTTTGAACATGTATTTTAGTCTGTTGGGGGTTAAATACCACCTCAGCAGGACCTTTAGATTAGTTTCCATGCAGGAGGATGAGTGTGAGGATTTTGCAGTAAATGTCGACCACTGTTTCCACTGTTTAGGGGTTATCTGCCTGTTCATTTCTGTCTCCCATTTTCGGACATATATAGGTCTAGTAGGAAGGTGCGTGTCTCTAATACACTTATATATTTTAGATATTGTGCCTGATCCCGAGTAATTAATACCTGCACATATCAACTCGAAGGTAGTTAGCGGTCTTAGAAAGTCTGTTCTATGTTTGTGTGTATATATATAGTGTCTAACCTGATGTAATCTGAACCAAGAAGAGAAGCAGTTGTGGCCTCGCTCTTGCAAAGTTTGTCCATCTAACATTTTACCCTTCTGCACTAATGTGCCAATTGGGATAAGGTCATCTAGCGTATTCATCCCTCCAGCCCTCAGCCCCAATTCAACCTTGTCCTTTCCCAGTTCTGTGTTGTATAGTAAAGTAGTCAATGGGGAGTATGGTGTCGAAATTTTTTGGAATTTGTTTCTATAAGTTGTCCAGACCGCCCACGTCTCGTGAGTGATAGTGTATAGCCTGTTGGTTGCTATCGGTATGGTACTGGGTTGTGGTGCCCAGCATAGGCCTCCCATATGTGGTATATTCAGTAGCTGACCCTCTAATTGGACCAGTTTTTTATATGAAAATTTATTTTGGTGGCACCAATCAACAATTCTACCTAATGATACGGCTGCTTTATACCAATATAAATTTGGTACTCCCAGTCCCCCTCCTTCTCTAGGAGCATACATAACATTTTGGGATATCCTAGGGGGTCTCCTCTGCCAAATGTAGGAGTTCAGAATTGTTTGTAACTTATGCATTTCCCTATTAACATTCCCCAGTGGTAGGGCTTGAAAAAGATAAAGGGCCTTAGGTAGTAACATCATCTTCGCTGCCGAGATCCTGCCCAGCCACGATATATTTTGTTTGGGTAACCATCTAGAGGTTAGGGATTGGAATTCGGTTATAAGTCTCCCATAGTTAAGTTTACGTAGGGCAGTCTCACTTGAAGTCACGTATACACCCAGATATTTCAAGGATGTCAAATTAATCTTATAGGGACTATTGTGTCTGATGTTATCTAATAAATCTGTTGAGAGGTTTATAGGGTACAATTCTGACTTTGATGAGTTAACCAAAAAGTCTGAAAACGAGTTATAATAAGTTAATTCTGCCTGAGCCTCTTTAAGGGATTCTGCTGGGTCTGACAGTGTCATCAAGACATCGTCAGCAAACATTGCTAGTTTGTAAGAGGTATTATGTACCTCTATACCTCTTATCTTCGGGTTAATACGAATCCTAGCTGCGAGGGGTTCTAGGGACAAAACAAATAACAACGGGGACAAGGGGCAACCCTGTCTGGTCCCGTTGCGTATCTCAAAGGCATCCGACAGTAGACCATTGACCCTTACTTGCGCAGATGGATTGGTGTATAAAGCTAGAATTTGGGAGATAAATTTAGAAGGGAAACCGAATTTAAGTAGTGTGGAATGCAAGAAGGTCCAATCTAGCCTGTCGAATGCCTTTTCTGCATCCGTCGAAAGGAGAACAGCAGGGCTTTTCGAAACTTTAATTTGATCCATTAAAGTAATAACCTTGCCCACATTATCTCTAGCCTCCCTCCCCTTCACAAATCCCACCTGGTCAGCATCAATCAGTGTGGGGAGTAAATCATTCATCCGATTAGCTAGTATTTTTGCATACAATTTTATGTCTACATTTAGTAGGGATATAGGTCTAAAATTAGCTGGAGTCGTAGAAGGTTTCCCCGGCTTGGGGATGACCGTTATATGGGCCTGTAACATGGTGTCTGGAAACCTGCCGCCATCTGCTATGGAGTTAAATAATTTAGCAAGGTATGGGCCTAGTTGGGTTTTGAAAGTTTTGTAATAGAGGTCAGAAAACCCATCGGGTCCTGGAGCTTTTTTTGATTTCATATCCGAGAGTGCTGAAAGAATTTCTTTCTCACTAATGGGCAACTCCAGTGTTCGGGTCTCCTCGTCAGATAGTTTTGGTAGGGTAATCTCCTCAAGATATTTAGTGCATTTCTCTTTGTGGGTGTCTAAGGGTCTATTTGTATTAATATTGTAAAGCTTGTGATAATATTCTTGAAATATTTTAGCAATCCTAACCGTATCTTCTACTTTTGTACCTGAATTTGTCAACAGTGAGTGTATGTAGGAGTTGTGCTGTTTTCGCTTAAGGGCTCTAGCCAAATATTTACCCCGTCTTGTTGCTTTCCCCGTAAAATTTCTGTTGTAGGAAAAAGGCTTTCCTCTGTGATTCAAATTGGAGATGCTCATTTAATAATTTCCTTTTCTCACTAAGAGCTTGTATAGTGTTATCATTTTTGGGATTAAGTTTTGCCAAATAATCCAGTTCAGTAATCTCTCCTGCCAGTTTCAGGTATTCTCCCCTGCTGGCTCTTTGTTTAGTTGCTTTAACTTTAATAAGCTCTCCCCTAATATACGCCTTGTGGGCTTCCCAGAGTGTGTCTAATTTAATTTCTGGAGTATCGTTAATGGAAAAGTATGTGTCCAAATGCTGAGCCAGGGTTTCAACTAGCTGAGGGTCTAGTAATAGTGAGTCATCTAGTCTCCAGTTGAAGGGGCGGATTGGTGCATAAGGCCAACACATGATACATTCCACTAAAGAGTGGTCTGACCATGTGGTGTGTTTTATGGTGCAATGCTTGACATAGGACAAAGCTAGATGGTCCGTTAAAATATAGTCTAGTCGGGAGTAACTCTTATGTGGAAATGAAAAAAAGGTATAATCCCTGACACCAGGATATATACAACGCCAGGTATCATGGAGGGTTAGCGTCTTGATAGATTGCCATATTGATTTCAAAACTTTGTGCGGGACACAGGTGCTAGGATTGGAGCTATCTAGAAGTGGGTCTAGTGGAATATTGAAGTCACCGCCGACTACTATTGGGCCTTTGGATATATTAAAAATTTTCTGGGATATTTGTTTAAAAAACTTATCTTGGTGGTGGTTCGGGGCATACAGGTTAACTAAAGTGATCGGTTTACCAAATAACAGGCCCACAATACATAAAAACCTGCCTTCTTTATCTTTCTCAGTTTGTAGTATTTTAAAGGGGATAGTCCTATGGATAAGGATACTGACCCCGTTAACCTTTTTATCTCGATGGACACTATGAAAATGCTGGGGAAAGTGGGCAGAAAAATACCTTGGGATACAATTTGATTTAAAGTGGGTTTCCTGCAAAAAAAGAATCTTACCTCCCTTTTTATGTAAATCTTGTAGGGCAATTGTTCTTTTGTGTGGGATGTTGAAACCTTTAACATTTTGGGTGAGAATATTTATATATTGGTCGTTACCTTGTGTGTTCATCGATATACCTTGATTTCTACTATACTCCTCTCCACCTGAGACATTTTGAGAACAGAGACATCATGCACGTACCCTGGGCTTAGTAAAAACAGCAAAAACAAAAGATTAACATCGTCAAACCACTGAGCTAGAACCATAATACTGTCAAAACAATAGTTCAACAGCAGAAAGATTCACAAAAGAAAAAAGGAAAAAGGTAGGGGGAATTAGCCAAGTTAGGCCAAGCTTAAAGATATAGAATAGTTGGAATAGAGTGTAGTCAATGCAAACAATAAGCCATATATTACCTTCATGTTTCAGGTCATTCAATTCTTATACTTTGTACTAAGATACCTGTGTTTAACTACCTTTAAGCTAACATCTATATAACATATCTAGTAGGGTCTAGCCTATCCAACACCCCATAATTTTACACTTTGGGTCTTATACTCCTTCAGCTTGTCTTATATGGGTGTTAGAGAACCCAGACCCAATTTTATGATAACATTGTGCATGCAATACAACAACACTAGAACATAATTTGAACTCTATAAATTCACTCATGAAACATATCTCAACACACTACAAAAATAAACGCTTCTGGTCACAGAATGGAGCGTGGACTCTCCTGGAAGGGAACATCCAGAGTACAATGTCTCTAGGCACTGATTCAGGTTATGTCCTGTCTTGTAGTAACATTGTTATTCTGTTTAGAGATAGACTTCTCATTTCTTCGAAAAGTAGCCTTCTGCCACCCCGGTCTTTGCGGGAGTGGAGTTCTTTTATTGGAAGAGGTATCCTGTGAAGTTCCTAGATTCTCGCCAGCCCCAGGTGGATCTAACTGCAGTTCCTTGTAAACTTGAGGAAAATCTTCTGGGGCTTGGCAGAAAATTTTCCTGCCTTTCCAAAGAATTTGCAGGTTAAAAGGATGTCCCCATCTGTATGGTATGTTCTTTTGACGAAGTCTGGAAGTAAGTGGCCACATGTCTCTCCTTTTTTGGAGGGTCCTGGAAGATAGGTCTTCAAACAATTGAAAGTTGATGTCTCTATATTGTATAGGGTGCTTTTGCCTTGCCTTTTTCATTATCATCTCTTTTATAGGATAGCTGGTGATTTTAACGATTACATCTCTCGGTGGTTGGCCTTCCGGAGGTCTCGCTCTCAGGGCTCTGTGTATTCTGTCGAGGGCAAATGTAGAATCATCACCCTCATCTACAATAAAGGCGAAAAGTCCTTGGACATAAGTTTCGAGATCGTGAGCCAAGACCTCCTCTGGGACACCTCTAATCCTTATGTTTTGTCGACGACTCCTATTCTCCAGGTCGTCCACCTTGTTTTCCAGTTGCAGTATTATAGAATCTTGTTGTGATATCCTGTCAGTAAAGGTATGGAACAGCTTATCATGTTGACTCGAATCACCTTCTAGCTTATCTACCCTTTGTCCTATCTCCGCCAAATCTTTTTTCACATCCGCTATTTCCTCGCGAATGCACTGTTTTACCTGTTGAACCAGGGATGTAAAGTCTTTCTTAGAAGGCAAGGAATCTAACAAAGCTTTGGGAATAGTGATTGGGTGTGTAGTAGATTCAGAGTCAGACTCTGAGGACGAAAAATCTTCTCTCCCTCCAGCCTCCATTTCCATATTGCCTGTTGCATGCTGAGAATCAAGGCTTTTAAAGAGTTTATTTACAGAGGGTACTCCGCTCACTTTTTTCTTGCCGGGTTTATCCCCCTTGGTTCCTTTTTTGGGAGACATGTCAGCCTGATTTCTTGTTATAGAAGTGAGGTAAATCCTCATAGCCACTTGTTAAAAACCAGGGCTATGGCTGAGCTAGGGATTCTGTATGAGCCTTATAATACCGCTAAGGATATAGCAAAAACAACATGTTGTATGGTAATATAAAAAACAGGAGCCGTATAGCACAAAAGTTACTGCATAGTCACCAGAAAGTATTTTCAGTCTTTTGTTAAATAATGCCTTACTGCACCAGCTCCAGTAAACACAGCTTCAACTAACGGTCACTTTGTTAGGCATATCCTTATAGCTCCCCAAGCATAGTGTGTGTTGGAGTAGGATCGTGCGATGTTTGAGGAGTAGGCCTACATCTAATTAACTGTGACGCACTATGAAATTTACTTCGTCCGCCATTATTTATAGCTTTCTAGGTCGACTTGGCACCATCTAACAAAATTAGCCATATAGCGTACCAATATCTCTGAGGCTGTGTATGGTTACTTAATATAAGTTAGGGTTTTTCCTCCGTGTCTGCAGCCTTAGCGCCTGTGATGTGTGTATGGCGCTTGGTGTGTTAGGTATACAGTTCTTACCGCTCGATGTCTCCAATCTGAGTGATGTCTTGTTCCGAGTCGCAATTGTCAGTTGCGGAGTAAGCGGGTCATTTGGGGTTAATACCCCAGTCAAATTGCAGAGCAGTCTTGGTCGGTAGAAATCGAGCCCCTGCAAGCCGCAGGCTGGAGTGCTGCAGAATGCCCGTATAGTGTGCAGGGGTCTCCGTTGTTGATCTTAGCGTTGCAGTGCTTCTGTTAGGAACACCGATGTAGCAAAGGTGTTTTTAAGGGTAGACTTGGTTAAGTTCACCTAGGATTCGTCTAGTTATAGGTAGCTTGGCCTTCTTTACAGCACGGAGCTCACTCTGGTGCAGCCATCTCTGTTGAGCGCTGGCTCCGCCCCGTTAAATCTTATTCTAATAATAAAGAATGCAAAATAAATTCATTAACAAATTGTAAAACTGATTTCTTTTACAAGATATGACGAGTCCACGGATTTCATCTTTACTTATGGGATAACGCCGCCTGTTTAGCAGGAAGTGGCAAAGAGCACCACAGCAGAGCTGTATATATAGCTCCTCCCTTCCCTCCCACTCCAGTCATTCTCTTTGCCTGTGTTAGTGATAGGAAGAGGTAAAGTGAGGTGTTAGTTTAGATTCTTCAATCAAGAGTTTATTATTTTTTAAGTAGTACCTCTGAGTGCTACTTTGTTCTGGGGTGTAGCCTAGACCAGATCAGTCTCTTCCATAACAAAAGAGAGGCATCTGGTGGCTTTAGAGCGATGGGAACTTGTGGGACATATTCTCACTGCACCTCCCATGTATTGATTTGCTACCCCTACCAGGGAAACCTGAGAGATGTTTACTCAGGATTTTCTTCTTCATTTCAGGGCCCTGTGAGGAAAAGTCTCAGAAGACCTCACACACCTGGAGTCTGCCTTACTGTCCGGAGGAGATGAGGTAAGTGCTAACTTTATTCTGGGGGTGAGAGAGTCTCAGAAAGAAGTTGGGCACACTGTTTTAGCCTTCATCAATTTTTACTCCCTTACATAGATAGAATGGCCCCCTCAGAACTTCAGGGGATGCTGTGGGACAGTTACGGGCATAGTTTGAGTTCTTACTGCATTGCTATAAGTAAAGAAGCCATGCATTGAACGAGCCCTATGTGTATAACAGAGCCTTCTCTGTAAGTGCTAGCATTTGCATTCAGTGTACAATACATGGGGTTGTTATATGTATCTTCCGTTTTCAATGTTAAACAGGACTCTGTTCTTGCAATACCGGACAGATAGCTCCGGTGGTTTAATTATGGCTGACCGGGAGTTTTCACATTACTGGGCTAGATAAGGGCTTAGTTTTTCTATCAGAGCAATATATAGCCGACAGGGTTATGGCCACAATCACAACCTATACTGGCGTTAGTGTGTGGGAATCCGTTGTTTTGCTTTATATTTCGGATTCAACTGTTTTACACTTCCCTGTAGACCGTTTTTTTTATGGTATAAATAGCGACCGGGAGGAGATACTGATGACGCCCACGATGGGCGGAGTTGGCTTTCGCGCCTGTTTGTTTTATTTTAGTGCGCACCTCATATGGCCTAGTACACCGGACAGTTTTTGTATGAACTTATTCAGGAATGTTTACCCCGTTTGTGAGAAGCTATGAGAGTTTCATTCTTTTTTTTATTTATTTTTTTATTACTTTTTATTAACATACAAAAGAAAAACACAGACAACAGACGAACCAAATAGTATCATCAATACATAAAGACAACATGTCTCCAAAAAGGAGACTCCCAAATACAGATAGAAAAAAAATTTCTCTTCTCATATTCTTCATCCCCTCCTTCCCTTGTCCCTCCTTCGTAACAAAAAAAAAAAGGGGGGGACTCTCTCCCTCTCCTCCACTCCCCTTCAAATAGATATATCTAATTTGATCTACCCATTTATCTCTACTCAGTCACCCTCCTATCCTCTCCCCTCAAGTCAATTTTAAGTTAATAATTTGCTCAATGTAGAGTACAAAATCCTCCCTTTGATAACAAACAAAGTCCCTCCAAGTCTTAAGAAAACCACTTCCTCTTGCCCCATTTAACTTAGACTCAAAAGCTGCCTTAATTGCTGAGTCCAGCAAGAGTTTTTTAACTTCCGTAATAGACGGTATTCTTGAGGTAATCCAATTTTTAAAAATAAGCGTCCTAACAATTACTATTACTGTAAGTATAAAATTTGTTTGTTTTTTCCAAGAATTGTTAGTTCCCAAAAAGAGAATAGAGGCCCTTTCCAGTTGTATCTTCCCTTTAATTATCACAGAGAGGTAGTATTCTATTTTTGCCCAAAATTGTTTGAGCTTGGGACATTCCCACAACAGATGGTCCAGATTAGGATCTCGAGAAGAACATTTAGGGCAAACATTAGTTACTTTTCTATTCCATTTGGCTACTCTACGAGGAGTTAAATAATCCCTCTGTACTATCCTAAATTGTGTTTCTCTATAATACAAGGCTGTAAAGAGTCTTTGAGTTGTTTTAAGACTATTCATTAATACTTTATCTAAATCCTCTAGACCTATTATTTTTGCCCAGGGTCTAGTCAGCTCCTGTATTGACTCCCTTTCTTCTATGGACAGAAGGAATCTATAAATAACAGCCAATAACCTTTTTCCAGGTAATTTAGCATCAATAAGGGGGGTAATTTAGGAAAAATCTTAGTTAAACTAAGAATATAGCTTTTTGCTTGTAAAAAATAGAAAGTATGTTTTCTTTGTATTGCTGGGATTTTTTTCTGAAAATTATCAAATGAGTATAGTTTATCTCGTTTGTAATCATAAAAATCCTTCACAATCAAAGATTTAGATGGTGACCATGTCTCATAAATATCAGACATATTACCCAATGGAAAATTCCCATTTCCCTTTATCGGTAACCATTTCGAGATTCTTTGTGGAAGTCCCAAACCTTTAGATAAATTTCTCCAGGTCCGTAATATATCTCTATATAAAGGATGTTCTGAGATGGTCCCACCTAACTCTCTATTAGAAGCAAATAAAACAAAAATTCAGAGAAAATGGGGAGCAGACCTGATTTTCTAGGAGCTCATCTGAATATATAAAAGACAGATTTAGCCAATCCACCGGGAAGCGTATTATAGAAGCACGATTATACCATTTTAAATTCAATAGAGCTAGCCCTCCTTTACAATATGGTTGGTACAGCTTAGAAAGCTTGATTCTTGCTTTCCTGCCACTCCAAAGATTATACCTCAATGCTTGATTGAAGGGCCAAAGATCGATCTTCTTAATCAAGAAAGGGAAAATCCTCAACGTGTAGAGGATTTTTGGAACAATAAACATTTTAAACAGAGCCATTTTACCCGTTAAAGAAACTGGAAGTGATGCCCATGTTTTCATCTTATCTCCAGTATCTCTTAAGACTGTTTGAATATTATCTCTATACCAATTCACCGTGTTGGCAGAGATTTCCAA
This sequence comes from Bombina bombina, assembly GCF_027579735.1. NCBI lineage: Eukaryota > Metazoa > Chordata > Amphibia > Anura > Bombinatoridae > Bombina > Bombina bombina. Next base: position 52,637 of record NW_026511998.1, read on the forward strand.
CCCCAAATAAGTCAAAGTTTTAGTTTCTATGAATTGATATGGCTGATGCTCCTCTGGGTTATGTTTTAACCATAAAATTTTAGATTTTGCAAGGTTAATCTTGTAACCCGAGACTGAGCTGTATTGCTCAAGGAGGTTCACAATCCCATCAATCTGCTCTTTGGGATTAGCAACACATAGCAGAAGATCATCTGCAAATAGAGCAGTTTTGTATTCCTCCTTTCCTATTTTGTTACCAATCAGCAGTTTTCTCAATCTAATAGCCAGGGGTTCAATTATCAAATCAAACAGTAGAGGGGACATAGGACACCCTTGTCGGGTTCCTCTTGTCAAGCTAATGGTATCCGAGATACCATTGTTGATCAGTATAGAAGCTTTAATATCTGAATAAATATTGACAACAAAATCACTAAATTGCCCCACAATCCCAAACTTCCCCAGAACTTGTAGCAGGAAAGGCCACTCCACTCTGTCGAAGGCCTTCTCTGCATCCAAAGATAGCAGGAAGGCCTCAGGCAGAGCAGAGCAGCCCCCCCCCCCCATAGTGACAAATTACATGCAAGATTTTCCTTATATTGAACTCTGATGCCCTACCCATGATAAATCACGCCTGGTCCCGATGAATTACCCCAGGGAGAATTGGCTTCAATCTATCCACCAAAATCTTCATTAAGATTTTATAATCCAGACCAAGCAGGGAAATGGGTCTATATGAGGCAATATTTGACGGGTCCTTATTATTCTTAGGAATTAAAGTAATGTTTGCCCTTTTAAAATTTTCTGATGTTTTAAGACCTAGACTAAAATAAGCATTATAAAGATCCGTCAGAATTGGACCAATTTCAACCCGCAACATCTGATAAAACTCAAGAGGCAAATTGTCTGGCCCTGGGGTTTTCCCCTTGGCCATCATATTGATTGTTTTTTGGATCTCATTTTCAGTTATTGGTTGATTTAAGGCTTCACAGTCTTTCTTTGAGATCTGGGGAATATCAGTGCTATCCAAGAATTTTGTGATTTTACATGAATCTGGACATTGTGATGTATACAAGTCAGTATAAAAATTCTGAAACAACTGTGTAATTTCCTCTAACTTTGTATAGATTGTATCTTTTACTTTCAGAGCTGCGACTGGCTTCCTCCTAGTTTGTCTTTTAAATGTTAAGGCCATCAATTTACCGGCCTTTTTGCCGAATTTCGAGAATGTAACAGCATTTTTATAAAGGAGTTCCTGTGCCTTTCCTAACAAAAAGGTTTCTCTTTCTTTCTTGATCCGGAAATAATTATTTGAATTTACGTTACTTGGTCTTTTTTTTTTTTCTTTTTTTTTTCAATTTTTATTGAAGATTTCAAAGATACAATAACAAAACATCATTCAACATCTCAAAATAGATGACAAACAATTGCACCGTACCATATTCAATAATTGCAAGATTATCCATTGTTCTATTCAATGATAAATATTGAAGGCTAATGTGTATGGTTGACAGTAGTCAATGGATGTTGTAAGATATACCATATTTCCTAAATGGACTGTGCGCTATCATATGTATTGTTATAAAGCGGGGGGAAATAGAGAGAAGAGAAGGAGTTGGGAGGGAGGGGATAGTGGGAGAGGGGTAGAGGGAGGAGAAAAAAAAAAAATTTGTTAACATGACAATATTAGTAATACTGTGTACGCTAGACTCCACATATACAACCTTGCTCCCTCTATCCTGTGGGGTGATTGAAAGTGTTATTTTGTTCTATTGGGGTGTTCCCCATCAGGGGCTTATTCTTATCCCATGCCTCTGATAATAAGAAGTATAGGTCCAATTTGTTTGCTTTCATGAAGTGGTATCGCTCTAACACTATTAGATACAACACTCGTGCTCGCCAGTCATCTATAGTTGGGGGGGTCATTGACTTCCAACCTTTTGGGATGAGCATTTTTGCTCCATTAATCATCAGCAGGAGTTACGCTCCTGTTGCTTTATTTTGAAGTTTAGGGAGGCCCTGGAACATTAAGGTGCTCATTTGATGAGGTAGAGTGGTTTCTATTATATCTGAGATTGCTGCGAACACTGCCTCCCAGTATGGTTTTATTACTGGGCAGGTCCACCAGATGTGGTACATGGTCCTCTCTCGACCGCAACCCCTCCAGCACAAGTCAGATATCTGTGGATTAGCTCTGTGCAGTCTCGTAGGGGTAAGATACCACCTACTCAACATTTTAAAATGCATTTCTTGTATATTGGCAGATGAGGATGCCCGTGCGGCAATCCGAAATCCCTGTCTCCAGTCCTCTGGTTGTGTGTTTGCATTAGTCTCTCTGTTCCATGCCTGTGTGTAAGTGGGTATTAAATGATCATCTTTGACTAGCAACAATTTATATATGAGAGATATGGTGTGTCTCGGGGGGCTCTTTTGTATACACAACTGTTCAAATGGGGTGAGTTCCCTATTTAGTTTATCTTTGTGCCTATGTGAGATAATAAAATGTTTGATCTGAGCGTGCGTAAACCAAGATGAGAACAAACTCTCGTCCCACTGTTTGAAAAATTCCTGTGGTGCTATATCTCCCTTGTCTATTGCTGAATACAGGATCCCGTCTCTTAACTTATATGTCTGTTTATGCGCCAGTCTTTGAGAAGCTAGTGGTATCCCGGGGTGTTCCCTCAGGGGCATAAGAGGAGAGTATAGAGTGGAAATGTTACCCGGGCTAGTGATAGTCCTATCCCATTCTCTAAATGTTTCCTGTGTGATGGGGTAGCATTTCAAAGTCGAAGGTCTGTGGCGCGGTTCAATCCACGCCATTGTGGCCATATTACCTTTGGTAAAGATCTGGTTGTCTAGGTGTACCCATGCTTTTTGTATGTTATTGTGGCTCCAGTCTATTATGTGTTGCAATATAATTGCTCTGCGGTATAGTTTAATATTAGGAAGTCCCAGTCCCCCCACATGCTTAGGTAGATATAGTGTTTGCCTGCTTACTCTGCTCTTCTTTCCCTGCCATATATAGTTATCAATAGTTTTTTGTAGTTGAGTGAGATAGGCCGGAGGTAATGGAATAGGTAGGGCTTGAAAAATATACAGAATCCGTGGCAAAATGTTCATTTTTATGATGCCTAATCTACCCAACCAAGATATTGGCTTGTTACTCCAGAGTTGGAGATCAGTGGCTATCTCCTTCTTAAGTTTTTGATAATTGTATAAAATGATGTTGTCTTCTCTACTTGCTAAGTTAATTCCCAGATATTTCATATGCGTTTTGGCTATTTGTATTTGAAGGGTGTTTTTTACCTGAGCAATGATCTGTGGTGCGGCCGATATATTTAGTAATTCAGATTTTGTGACATTGAGGTGAAAGTTGGATACTTGGCCATACCTATGGAGTTCTGCCAAGATATTGGGGAGGGTAGTTTCAGTTTTAGTGATTGCGAAAAGGATATCGTCAGCATACATCATCATTTTATGCTCCCTGTCTCCCACCCTTATACCCGTTATATTTTGGTTGAGCCTTATTGTAACAGCTAGGGCCTCAATTGATAACACAAACAATAGTGGGGAAAGGGGGCACCCCTGTCGAGTGCCGTTAGTAATGGTAAATGGGTCCGACAGTGTTCCGTTGGCCTTAATCCTCGCATTGGGTTTGGAATATAGGGAGAACACCATATTAAGAAAGGAGGTTCCAAAATTCATTTTAAGTAGTACTGCTTTAAGGAATTGCCAATCTACTCTGTCGAACGCCTTTTCGGGGTCCGACGAGAACAGTGTGAAGGGGATAGAGTTTTGTTTGGCATAACTAATCAATTGAAGAACTCTTAAGGTGTTGTCTCTGGCCTCACGTCCAGGGACAAAACCTGTTTGGTCGGTGGACACAAGATTGGGAAGATATTTATTGAGTCTGGTTGCCAGTATTTTTGCCAATATCTTAACATCCGTGTTCAGGAGAGATATGGGTCTAAAATTCTCTGGTTTGTCTGGTTTCTTTCCGGGCTTAGGTAAAACTGTTATATGTGCCTTGAGTATGGTTGGAGGTAGGGTTTTTGTTTCTATTAGTTCATTAAATAAGGCCTGTATGTGGGGAACCAGTGTTTCTTTAAATGTTTTATAGTATTTGGGTGTAAGGCCATCTGGGCCCGGGCTTTTTCCTGATGGTAAGTTTTTTATTGCTGTACAAATCTCCTCTGGGGTGATATTTGCATCCAGAGAGTCAGATTCCTCCGATGACAGCATCGGCAATGGGAGATTTGATAGGTAATTTTTTATTAATATATCCTTAGCGTCTAGTTTTTCCTGAGTGTCAAGTGTTGGCGTTGGGGGGTTTAAGTTGTATAATTTGTGATAGAAGTCTTGTAATGTGTTTGCTATCCCCTTACTATCTTTGATTACCTTGCCCCTGCTGTCTGTTATTGTATGAATATAAGTTTTGAGTTTTTTGCGTTTTATTGATCTTGCCAGTAATTTACCTGGCTTGTTTCCCTGATCATAATACATTTGCCTTAGATGTAGGGCCTTCAGTTGTGAGTCAGCTGTCAATAGGTCTCTAAGCTCTTTTTTAGCTTGTTGTAGTCTACTTGTAATATTTGCATCATGTGGTGTCTCTTTGTGTGTTTTCTCTAATGTGGTTATTGTAGTATGTATTTGTTTGTATTGGGTCCGTTTCTCTTTCATTTTGTTTGCTTTTATCTTTAAAAGTTCCCCTCTAATAACACATTTATGAGCCTCCCAGTTCGTGGTGTGTGTGGTATATTTGTGATCGTTGAATAAGAAAAATTCCTTTAAAGCCTTATCTAATGTAGTCATTGCTATAGGGTCCGAAAGTAAATGGTCGTCTAGAGGCCAAATGTAGTCTGTTAGTGGGGCTTCTGGCCAGATCACCTCACAGATCACCGGAGCGTTATCTGTCCATGTAATGGAGCCTATATGACATGTATGTATTACTGGTAGACTGATTGAATCCGTAAACCAGTAATCTATGCGAGAGTACTTATGGTGAACATTAGAGAGAAAAGTATAATCCCTCCCTGTTGGGTGAAGCGTTCTCCATATGTCATGGAGGTTTAGATCAGATAGGGATGTTTTGATCGATTTTAGTATCTGTTTGGAAATACTAGAGTTGGAGTTTGACGTGTCTAGTGTTGGCTGTAGTGGGGTATTGAAGTCGCCCCCTAAGAGAACGGTGCCTCTTGCGTGGTCTAAGAGTAGGCCTGATATTTTTTTAAAAAATAGGTGTTGTTGTATGTTTGGGGCATATACGTTTAGGAGTGTGATTGGCCTGCCAAAGAGGAGGCCTATCAGTAAAAGATATCTGCCCTCTGAATCTTTGTGTATGGAGGTTAGTTGAAAATCTATTGAATTATGTATCAAAATGCCCACTCCATTCTTTTTTTTTAAGCCTGAAGCAAAAAAAAAACGTGGGGTATTTCTGTGTAATCCAATTAGGCTCTCTGCCTCGTTGGAAATGTGTCTCCTGTATGAAGACCACTGCACTGTGTAGTTTAGAGAACTCTCGTATCGCTATAGAGCGTTTTCCGGGGCTATTTAATCCGTATGCGTTAATCGTGAGCATTGTCACAGTGTGTTCCCGTCTACGGGGGCGTGTTGTACTCATCATAAAAAAAAAAAAAAAAGGGGGGGGGGGGGAAAGGGAGGTGGTTAAGAGGGGGGGTTTAAGAATGGGAAGGAAAACGAGTGGAGGTAGGCAGTAGATAGGTGTGAGTTAAGATATAGCTAACCTTTATTCTCGGCTACCAGCTGTTATTAATTGGTATACCAAGTTGATATTCTGCTCCACCTATCCACTACGAAATTTAAAGGGTGGTATTGCAAGTGAGAGAAAAGTGTTCTCCCTGCAAGAGTGTACGATAGAAGGTGGTACACTACTGGGGATGTGTCCTGGCAATGTTGGAGGGCTGTCCATTAAGTGCTTAAGTTAGTTGTGGGGTGTGTGGCTTTATGTCATAATTGTATAATAGGTTGTTACATATTATATGCTTTAGCTAAAGCGTAAGGCCTATATGTAGCTGTGAACAATAAGTATATGCTGTATTTATTGCAGGCCTCTTTGGCTATGATCACCTGTTTCTAGTGTTTGTATATGCGTGGCAGCAAATTTGAATTACACGTACATTGAGTTCCTAGAAACATATTAACAAGAAATATCAGGTGTTAATGTTAACCATAGCTAGCTTGTTTGCGGCTTTACCCATAATCTTACAGTATTAAAAATTTTTTTATACATTCAGAACAGTATTTCAGTGCTAACATCATTACTATATTCTTATTTGGTCTTTTTGTAAAACATTACAGTTTAACTTCTGTATTAGTGTTTCAAAGGCTCTTGTCATACAATAATATATCAACAGTAAATAACAACCGTGTAAACTAGATAATATTCTTTTCAATAGACTTGCATTTGGCCGCCATTTGGCTTAGTCCTTTAGACAATAACAAGGGCAGGGATCCGATACCCCAAAGGTATCAGTCTTGTAGAATGTTAATGGTATTTAAATGTTCATTCCTTCTGCGGCTAACTAATGTTAATTAAACAAGCAAACTAAACATTTCAACTTTTAACAAAATACTTGTGTCTCCCAGGCGGGGGTCCTGTTCTTTCACAGCTACGATACCCAAGCTGCAACTTAGGTCAGGAATGTCCTCCAGGGGTCAATCCCCCGTCGTCTTGTGTGGCATTGTAACTCATGCAGATGGGCCTTCCTCTTCTTGCACTCTTTCTGGTGCGTTATGTGGCACTTCTGTCATCTGTGGAGGTGATTGTACTTCAATAGCTAGTTGAGAACAGAATCTGTGGAGATCATCTTTAGTTTTATATATTGCAGTCCTATTGTCCTTAGTTGCAATTATTGAGACAGGGAATCCCCATCTATAAGGTATTCTATTTGCTTGCAAGGCTGATGTTAGGTAAGAAAGGGACCTATGCTTTTGTAGCGTTGTAGGGCTAATGTCACTGAATATTTGAAGGTTGATCCCGGCGTGGCGGATTGGTTGCTTTGCTCTTGAGTTTCTTAGTATTTCTTCCTTATCAGGGAAATGTAGGAGTTTAACAATGTCCCTGGGGGCTGCTTTGGGCGGAGGTTTTGCTCGTAGTGCTCTGTGAGCTCGTTCAACCGGGACATCTGGGGCCCCAGGTGTCCCTTTGATGGTTCGAAATAAATCTTGTACATATCCCAGGATCGCAGCTGGGGCTATTGTTTCTGGTGTCCCCCTGATCCGCAAAATATTACGGTGGCTGCGGTTTTCTAAGTCCTCTATTTTCTCATGTAACATTTCAATAGAATCTTCTTGTGATAACATTTTATTAGTGAGCTGAGTGAGATCAGAGGAGTTTGTAGTACTTTGCTCTTCTATGACCGCAACTCTTCCTTTAAGATTAGAAATGTCTTTATGGAGGTCCTTGTATAAAGTTCTAACCTCATGCATAGCTACCTTTATATCCTCTTTGGAGGATAGCATGCTCAGGTCAGCTTTAGTTACATAGTCTGTAGGCAGCACGTCTGGTGTAGGTTCTGGGGTAGATAATGTTGCTTGCCTCTCCACTAATGCTTCAGGTTGTGAGGGTATAACGGGTTCAATGGGTTTTAGATAGTGCCCCATCGTTTTGTTGTTGGCCCCCTTTTCCATTTTCTGGCCTTTCTTTTGTGGCATATCAGTTAACAGAATAATTAGGAGTTGTGCTCAGTATGTGTGTATTAAATGCCGTATTAATCTTAGTCCTGTAGGCAGCTGTTGGTCTCTTTGCAGACACCTATATAATGGACAAGTGAGGTTGCAATCTATTGTTCTCTGCTATTGGCCTCCATTTCACTGCTGACCAATGTATGTAGCTGTTAAGAACTTGTCCCTCTGTGCCTGCGTTATTCCTGCTGCGTTGCGATGCCCTGAGGGTAAGTACATGTAATGGTTACCGCCACGCTTGTTGCGCACTTATGTTACGTGCGTCTTTATCACAGGTGCCCTGAGTGTTAATATGTTTATGTAGCAGCCTTATCCCTCCTGACCTGTTAGTGCTAGCCCTATTTTTACTGTTTGGCCGCAGAATTGTTGTATGGATGTCCCTGTCTCAACCTCCGCTTATTTCACTGCTCATTTTTATTATATGGCTTACTTGTCACTGCCACGTGGGTTGCCGATGTCTGTGCAGAGGCCCCGCTTAGTATAGATATGAAGGTCTCTTCTTGTTTGCGGTCAGTCAGTTGTTTCAAGTTCCGGTTTGACCCCGATGTAGTCCATTGCTTTCTAGAGTGGCATTTCTCCTGAATGCTTGTTGTTCTCTGCCACGCTGATGTTGTAATTAGCCCTCCAGATATGCCGGGCCTAGGAGCTCTATCTCTCTGCTGCCATTCAGCTCCGTGGCTAAGCTCCGCCCCCCGTTACTTGGGCTTTTTAAGTATAAGGTATATGCTTCCCTCAGGAAAAACAAGGATTGAGTCCTTATGGAGGTGCGCACATGTGACAAACAGAGCACAAAAAAAGGGAAACAGTCTCGGGGGAAGCAGGGTAATTCCCCGCCACAGGTAACCCGATCTGACGGCAGCACTCCCGGGGAGAGGATGATGGCAGATATCTGTAGGAGCAGAAGAGAAAGAGAGGCGCCTTATGGGACAGTATCGTGGTGTCGCTAGGTGCAGGAAAGAACGAACAGCACACACAGATAGCAAGGTACTCACAAGTGAGATGGCATATGCGTATGCCAAACTAGACAGGACGGAACCTTAGTCGTCCACCAGACGGTCCAATGGGAAGATGGCTCTAGCACTCCAAAGGTCCAATCCGCAACGGCGGAAATATACAATCGTCAGAGACCCACAACGTCTGTGGGAAGATTAGTGGCTCAGAGTCCTAGGTGTAAATGGCAGGATACCGCACCAAACATAAATTCAGAATGATGGTCGGCAAAGGGCGGGGGTATCATAAAATAAATTTTATTTAAAAAGGTTATTATTAAAACTGTTTAAAATACTAATAATACGTAGAAACAGCAACGCGTTTCTCGACCTTCCGGTCGTTTCATCAATCTTGCTACATAGGTGTTAATTTCTGCTTTTAGATGCACCTTAGCAGTCTCCCAAAATAATTGGATATCCTCTCTGCAATGGCTGTTAAATACTTTAAATTCTCCCCATGAAGTGATGAGGAAGTTTTTAAATTTAACCGAATCTCTTAAATATGTAGGGGGAAAAAACGAATTGAAGGTAAAATTCTTCTTTGTTTTAAATGATAGAATCACCGGGGCATGATCCGACAAAACCAAATCATGTATAATACACTTCTCAACTCTGGAGATCAAAAATTCAGAAACAAGAAACAAATCCAATCTCGAGAGGGTATTGTGTGTTTTTCAACAGCACGTGTACTCCATATTACTAGGGTTTAAGAGTCTCCATACATCTACCAAGTTTAGTGATTCATAGAGTAGATTAAAAATCTTTTTTTAAAACTTGAGCTGAGAAGTTTTATATTTACCTCTAGTATTATCAGAACCCATTTTCCTTCTGTCCATATAGGAGTTGGGAGTCACATTGAAGTCTCCTAGTAATATTATCTTATCCTTCGAAAATTTGGCTATCATTCTCACTAACGAATTCCAGAACTTTTCCTCAGGGTTATTTGGGCCATAGATGTTAACCAGCAAATATTCCTCATTTTGGATAGTGAGTCTAATAATCAAATATCTTCCTTCGTTGTCTTTCTCTACCCTAAGGATTTTATAATCTAGTCTTGTATGAAGCAACACAATTACCCCTCTAGATGACTTAGAATAAGATGAAAAAAATGCCTCACCCAACCACTTTGCTCTTATTTTACTGTGCTCTTTATCTGATAGGTGCGTTTCCTGTAAACAGGCTATATCAAAATCTTTTTTGCTTAAGTGGTTTAACACTGCTTTCCTTTTAACTGGGGAGTGAATCCCCCCCACATTCCATGTCAATACTTTAACCATTGACTAGTTGTATAGGGGCGGAAGATAAAAAAAAAAAAGGGAAGGCAAGGAGAGAGGGGGATGGAGGAGGAAAGTCCAAGAAAGAGAAAAACAAAAAAAAGAAGCTATGAGAGTTTCATTCTACGGGGTATAGTGATTTACTGCTTGTCATTTTTTTTTTCTACTCTTAGTTTCAGCCCAATACACCCACGATGGGCGGAGCTTGGCTATGTTCACTAAGGTTTTACGGGCCCTTTATTATGCTGTACTAGGAACACCTTTAGGGGCATTATTGGGGGTGTTGCATATTGCTATAGTACCGTACAGGTTACACACCGCTTCACTGTGTCCTCAGTTGTGGTAAATCATCAGTAGTTCACAGTCCACTACCCTATTCCGTTGTTTTTTGATTTGAAACATAATGAATAAACATATAGGGGGTGTATATACTACTTAAAGTTTTTAACTTCACTTATTATGAACATCTGGCATTTAAAGTGTCGTTATTTTTTTCACTTTCATAGTACCAGATCTTTTGTGGGGTCCCTTTTTATTTGGTACATTCTGCTGTTTAAGTGTATGACAGTATGGTACTTAACAGGGATTAAGTGTTTTCCTAAGATAATGATGTTTCAGATTGCCAAATTGGCGGCTAAGAATGCTGGATTTGCCTTCTTAGCGTGTAGAGCGTTATGGTTAAAGTCTTGGTCTGCTGATGTGTCATCTAAGTCAAAGCTTTTGGCTATTCCTTTCAAAGGAAAACCCTGTTCGGGCCTGACTTGAAAGAAATAATTTCTGACATTACGGGAGGTAACGGTCATCTCCTACCTCAGGATAAAGCAGCTAAACTGAGGGGTAAACAAAATAATTTCCGTTCCTTTCGGAATTTCAAAAGAGTCCCCACTTCTTCTTCCGCTAAACAGGAAGGGAATTTTGCTCAAGCCAAGTCCGTCTGGAGACCCAACCAGACTTGGAACAAAGGTAAACAACCCAAGTGTCAGGATAGGTAAAGTCCAGAGTTAGACCCAAATGCTAGAATGAGGGTAGTAACACCCTAGCACAGTGAGTATATACCAGGACCTGACCCTGCGACAGCTACAGTATAATATACTCACAGAAATAGGCTGGAAGATGGCACAGCAGGGTCAGGAGAAGAAACTTCGTGTAGATAGGGTTAATCAAAAGAGTAATCGAGCAAGCAATGTCCAGCAACATGTAATCAGGCAGGTAAGGGTTAACCAATAGAGTAATCAAGCAAGCAATGTCCAGCAACGTGTAATCAGGCAGGTAGGGGTTACCCAATTGAATAGTAGCAAGCAATTTCCAGCAACGTGTAATCAGGCAGGTAGGGGTTAACCAATAGAGTAATCAAGCAAGCAATGTCCAGCAACTAGAAATCAGTCAGATAGGGGTTCAGGGTTAAGAATTAAACAAGCACAGGTTCTGAATATCAAAGATATAAAGAGTACTCACTTAGCCAACGAGTGAAAACAAACAGGCACCGGAGGAGAGAAGACGCCGGAATAAGAATCCATTCTGATGTCAGACGAGAGGGACGGCTTCAGCCAAGTTGCTAGGCAACAGAACGTAGCGCAACAGCGCCGAAGAAACCAAGGAAGAGAGAGAGCGATCAGCTGATCGATCGCGACAGTGCCCCCTCCTCAAGGACCCCTCCGAGGAACACGAACTGGCTTCGAAGGATTCTGAACGTGGAACTGTTTGATCAGGGCAGAGGCGCGGATATGAGAAGCAGGTTCCCAGGAACGTTCAGTAATGGGATAGCCCTTCCAATGAACCAAATAGTATAAACGGTTACCTCGTAATCTGGAATCAAGAATTTGACTGATCTCGAATTCCGAAGTACCATCCACAAGAAACGGAGAGAGAACTTTCTTTTTGGTGGAAAACCGGTTAGAGACTGCCGGTTTAAGAAGAGACACATGAAATACAGGATGAATCTTCAGGTTGTCCGGTAAAGCAACCCTGTAAGCAGTAGAACAGACCTTGGAAACAATCCTAAACTGTCCAATGTATTTAGGACCCAATTTAGCACAAGGTTTCTTAAGACTAATGAATCTGGTAGATATCCAAACTTTGTCTCCAGTGCGGAATGAAGGTACCTTACGGCGTTTGCGATCAGCAAATTGCTTATACTTTAGAGAAGAGAGGAGAAGAATTTCCCGAATCTTCTTCCAGTGTTTACAGAGATTCTTCACAGTTCGATCTGACCCAGGAACACCAGAACCCCCAGAAGACATAGGAAAAGTTCTAGGTTCAAATCCATAAGCTGCCTTGAAAGGAGAAGTCTGTAAAGAAGAATTGAAACGGGAATTGTAAGCAAGTTCCGCTAAAGGAAGAAGTTTAGACCTATTGGAGTGCTGATGATTAACATAGTGCCTGAGATAGGATTCAAGAGATTGATTTACTCGCTCAGTTTGACCGTTGGATTGAGGATGATGGGCAGTAGATAGAGATATGGTAACTCCAAATTGTTTGCATAGAGATTTCCAGAATCTTGAGACAAATTGAACTCCTCGATCAGAAACAATGTCCAAAGGAAAACCATGTAATCTGGTGATATGGAGTATAAACAGTTCAGCGAGTTTCCGGGCAGATGGTAATCCAGGTAAAGGAACAAAATGAGCTGCTTTGGAAAAATCTGTCTACCACAACCCATATGGTCTTGTTTCCGGCAGAATTAGGAAGGTCTGTAATAAAGTCCATGGAAACATGAGACCAGGGATAATATGGAACAGGTAGAGGTTGTAAGAGTCCAAAAGATAAACAAGAAGACTGTTTATTAGAGGTACAGGAATTACAAGCTGCAACATAATCCTTGACATCTTTGATCATAGAAGGTCACCAGATATGTTGTTAGAGTTTCCATAATGTATTACGTACTCCTGGATGTCCAGACAAAATATTATCATGAGCCCAACGAAGAAGTTTGAGGCGGAATTCTGTAGGTACAAACAAGATTCCAGGAGGTATGTTATAGGAGGAAGGAATAGAGGCTTGAGCAGACGGTAATGCTTGAAAAGGAAAAGTAGACAACTGAGCTAGAACTTTAGCAGGGCGGAGAATGGGTTCAGAATCCAATAATGTAGAATCAGAGGCCTGAAATTGTCTGGATAAAGCATCCGCTTTAGAGTTCTTAGAACCAGGAATATAAGAGAGGACAAAATTAAATCTGGAAAAGAACAGAGCCCATCGGGCTTGACGTGAGTTGAGGCGTTTAGCAGTATGAAGATACAGAAGATTTTTATGATCCGTAAGAATAAGAAATGGTTGAATCGTGCCTTCAAGCAGATGTCTCCATTCTTCCAAAGCCATCTTAATAGCTAACAATTCTTTGTTACCGACGTCATAATTTAGTTCTGAAGAATTAAACTTCTTGGAGAAGAACCCCACAGGAAGAATTTTGCTAGTGACAGGATTTCGTTGAGATAGCACAGCCCCAGCAGCGATCAGAGAAGCATCCACTTCAAGGATGAATTGGAGACTCGGAACTGGATGGCAAAGAATAGGAGCCGAAGTAAATGCAGACTTCAAAGATTCTAAGGCCTGTAAGGCTTTATCAGACCAATTCTTGCAATCCTGACCCTTCTTAGTAAGAGCAGTAAGAGGTGCCGAGATGTTAGCAAAGTCCTTTATGAATTTACGGTAGTAATTGGCAAACCCCAGAAACCTCTGAAGAGATTTTAAGGAAGTTGGTCTAGGCCAATCTATAATAGCCGACAGTTTGTCAGAATCCATCTCAAATCCAGACGGTGAAATGATGTAGCCCAAAAAATGAATAGATTCTTGATGAAAAGAGCACTTTTCAAGCTTGGCAAATAGAGAATTTTCACGTAATCTCTGGAGTACTAGTTTAATGTGATGAACGTGATCCTGTAAAGTCCGAGAATAAATCAAAATATCATCAAGATAGATAATGACGAATTGATTAAGATAGTCTCTGAATATTTCATTAACAAAATGTTGAAAAACTGCAGGGCCATTGCATAACCCAAAAGGCATAACTAAATATTCATAGTGTCCAAACCTAGTGTTGAAGGCTGTTTTCCACTCATCCCCTTTATGAATCCTGACCAAATTGTATGCCCCACGAAGATCCAATTTGGTAAAGCTGGAAGCACCCTGGAGACGATCAAACAATTCAGGAATGAGAGGAAGGGGATAACAATTCTTGATTGTAATCTGATTAAGAGCACGATAGTCAATGCAAGGACAAAGAAAAAACCTGCTCCTACCGGAGAGGAAGAAGGACAAATAAAACCTCGGGCCAAATTATCCTTGATGTATTCTTCGAGTGAAATGTTTTCTTGACAAGAAAGTGGGTATGTTTTACCCTAAGGAAGAGGTGCTCCAGGTAGTAGGTCAATGGGACAATCAAAGGTCCGATGTGGAGGTAATATTTCAGCATCTTTCTTAGAAAAGACATCACAAAAAGAATGATATTGTACAGGCAAAGAATCAGGAATGTCCAAAACTGCCACAACTGTACTAGAAGGTTTGGGAGTATTCTGAAGACACTGTTTGAAAAAAGAAGATCCCCAAGTAGCAAGTTCCCCTTTGGACCAGGAGAAAACCGGATCATGAAGTTGTAGCCAAGGAAGTCCCAAAATTAAAGGAAACTGAGGAGAAGAGATGTCAAAACAGATGGTTTCCAAATGAAGTACTCCTACAGACATAAGAATATTGAATGATTCCTGAACCTAAGGGTTGACCACTGACAGTAGTGACCTTAATTACTTGGCTCTTGGAAAGCAAAGGAATCTGAAAGGAATTGACAAAATCCGAATCCATAAACATTCCAGCAGCTCCAGAATCGATGAGTGCTTGAGCCTGGAACTTGGTGTTGCCAAAACAGAAGGTGACTGGAACAAACAGCTTGGGATTGAGGGTAGGAAAAGATCTTTGGCTTAACTCAGTCCCTCTTTCTGGAGTTAAGCCCTGGCTTTTACTGGACGGGTTGGACAATCTTTTAACATATGTCCCTTAATACCACAGTAAAGACATAGTCCAAGATTACGCCTTCTGAGACTTCTAACTTAATTGCACCAACCTCCATGGGTTCACTTGATTCAGAGATAGAAGAATTCGGAGCAGGAAGGTTTGGTGAACGAGACATAGGCCGGAAAGTAGATTTGATAAAGGATCTTCTGTTACGGTCATGTTCATGGAGACGCTCAGAGTAATGAGCATCTAACTTGATACATAAATTGATGAGTTCTTCTAGAGAATCAGGAAGATCCCTATAAACCAGTTTGTCTTTTAAACGATCACAAAGACCTTTACGAAACGCTGCACGCAGGGCTCCATGATTCCACATAGTTTCAGCAGCTAAAGTCCGGAATTCTATAGCGTATTGTGCTACAGAAAGAGAACCCTGCCTTAAATCTAAAAGTCCTGCTTCGGCAGCCGCCGACCTTCCAGGTTTATCAAACACGGAAGAAAATATGGATACAAAAGTGTCAATATCGTGGAGCAAAGGATCATCCCTTTCCAACAGTGGAGAAACCCAAAGGCTTTACCTTTCATAAGAGAAATCAAAAAGGTGATCTTGGAGGAAGAGGAAACAAACATCAGAGGATTATTTCTGAAGTGTAGGCGGCACTGATTAAGGAATCCTCAACAGTCTTCAGGGTTGCCATCATATTTATCAGGTAGCGGAATTCTGGGAACTAACTGTTCTGCAGGATGTGGCGGGTTATATGTAGGATTAGAACTGGCCGCAGAAACAACAGGAGTTGCTGAGACTTGCGAAGGCGGAGAGAGATTATGCAAAAGAGCAGTAATTTGATCCAATTTAGAATCCAGGGATTGCAGGTGTGTGGAGTGGGTTCCAAGCAGCTGTCCCTGTAGAGCCACAGCTCTGGATAACTCACCAGGGTCCATTATATGGCCTGTTTGTAATGTCAGGATAGGTAAAGTCCAGAGTTAGACCCAAATGCTAGAATGAGGGTAGTAACACCCTAGCACAGTGAGTATATACCAGGACCTGACCCTGCGACAGCTACAGTATAATATACTCACAGAAATAGGCTGCAAGATGGCACAGCAGGGTCAGGAGAAGAAACTTCGTGTAGATAGGGTTAATCAAAAGAGTAATCAAGCAAGCAATGTCCAGCAACGTGTAATCAGGCAGGTAAGGGTTAACCAATAGAGTAATCAAGCAAGCAATGTCGAGCAACGTGTAATCAGGCAGGTAGGGGTTAACCAATAGAGTAATCAATCAAGCAATGTCCAGCAACGAGAAATCAGTCAGATAGGGGTTCAGGGTTAAGAATTAAACAAGCACAGGTTCTGAATATCAAAGATATAAAGAGTACTCACTTAGCCAACGAGTGAAAACAAACAGGCACCGGAGGAGAGAAGACGCCAGAATAAGAAGCCATTCTGACGTCAGACGAGAGGGACGGCTTCAGCCAAGTTGCTAGGCAACAGAACGTAGCGCAACAGCGCCGAAGAAACCAAGGAAGAGAGAGAGCGATCAGCTGAGTGATCGCGACACCAAGAAGCCCGCTGCTGCTACCAAGACAGCATGAAGGGGTGGTCCCCGATCCGGGACCGGATCTAGTAGGGGGCAGACTTTCTCTCTTTGCTCAGGCTTGGGTAAGAGATGTTCAGGACCCTGGAAATTGTGTCCCAAGGGTATCAACTGGAATTAAAAAATTCTCTCCCAAGGGGGAGGTTTCTTCTTTCACGATTGTCTGTAGACCAGAAAAAAAGAGAGGCGTTCTTACATTGTGTAAAGGACCTCTCTACTATGGGAGTAATTCGTCCCGTTCCAATACTGGGGCAGGGGTTTTACTCAAATCTTTTTCGTGGTTCCCAAAAAGAGGGAACGTTCAGACCCATTTTAGATCTCAAGAGTCTAAACAAGTTTCTCAGAGTCCCATCCTTCAAGATGGAGACTATTCGAACAATTCTACCATTGATCCAGGAGGGTCAATATATGACTACCGTGGACTTGAAGGATGCATACCTTCATATTCCTATCCACAAGGATCATCATCAGTTCCTAAGGTTTGCCTTCCTAGACAAACATTTTCAGTACGTGGCTCTTCCCTTCGGGTTGGCCACAGCACCCAGGATCTTCACGAAGGTTCTAGGGTCCCTTCTGGCGGTTCTCAGGCTGCGGGGTATTGCAGTGGCGCCTTATCTAGACTATATTCTGATCCAGACATCGTCTTACCATCTGACAAAGTCTCATACAGACATAGTTCTGTCCTTTCTGAGGATTCACGGGAGGAAGGTGAATCTAGGAAAGAGTTCACTAATTCCACAGACAAGGGTTCCCTTCTTGGGAACTCTGATAGATTCCATATCCATATAAATGTTCTTGACAGAGGTCAGAAAGTTAAAGATTCTGAATACATGCCGAACCCTTCAGTCCAATCGCCATCAGTGGCTCAGTGCATGGAGGTAATAGGATTGATGGTGGCGGCAATGGACATCATTCCATTTGCTCGTTTTCATCTCAGACCGCTTCAACTGAGCATGCTCAGGCAGTGGAATGGAGATTATGCAAATTTGTCTCCTCAGATAGATCTGGATCAGGAGACAAGAGACGCTCTTCTTTGGTGGTTGTCGTCGGATCATCTATCCCAAGGGACATGCTTCCGCAGACCCTCATGGGTGCTAGTGACAATGGACGCCAGTCTACTAGGTTGGGGTGCAGTCTGGAATTCCCTAAAGGCACAGGGTGTGTGGACTCGGTCGGAGTCTCTGCTTCCAATCAATATTCTGGAATTGAGAGCAATATTCAATGCGCTTCAGGCTTGGCCTCAGTTGGCTTCGGCCAAATTAATCCGTTTTCAGTCGAACAACATCACGACTGTGGCTTACATCAATCATCAGGGAGGAACAAGGAGTTCCTTAGCGATGACAGAAGTATCCAAGATAATTCGGTGGGCAGAGGCTCACTCTTGTTATCTGTCAGCAATCTACATCCCAGGAGTGGACAACTGGGAAGTGGACTTTTTAAGCAGACAGACGTTTCATCCAGGGGAGTAGGAACTCCATCCGGAGGTCTTTGCCACCCTGATTCTCAGATGGGGCAGACCGGAATTGGATCTGATGGTGTCTCGTCAGAATGCCAAGCTTTCAAGATACGGATCCAGGTCAAGGGATCCTCAGGCCGAACTGATAGATGCCTTGGCAGTGCCTTGGTCGTTCAACCTAGCTTATGTGTTTCCACCGTTTGCTCTCCGTCCCCGGGTGATTGCTCAGATCAAACAGGAGAGGGCTTCAGTAATTCTAATCGTGCCTGCGTGGCTTTGGTATGCCGATCTAGTGGACATGTCCACTCTGCCACCGTGGAAGCTTCCATTGAGGCAGGACCTTCTCATTCAGGGACCCTTCCAACATCCGAATCTAGTTTCTCTGCAACTGACTGCTTGGAGATTGAACGCTTGATTTTATCTAAGCGGGGGTTCTCTGTTTCGGTCATTGATACTTTGATTCAGGCACGTAAGCCTGTTACTAGAAAGTTCTACCATAAGATATGGCGTAAATATCTTTATTGGTGCGAATCCAAGGGCTACTCATGGAGTAGAGTTAGGATTCTATCTTTTCTCCAAGAAGGATTGGAGAAAGGGTTATCAGCAAGTTCCTTAAAGGGACAAATCTCTGCTTTGTTAATTTTACTACACAAAACGTTTGGCAGATGTTCCAGACGTTCAGTCTTTTTGTCAGGCTCTAACCAGAATCAAGCCTGTGTTTAGACCAATTGCTCCACCCTGGAGTTTGAATTTAGTTCTTAATGTTCTTCAACGGGTTGCGTTTGAACCCATGCATTCCATAGATATTAAGTTGTTATCTTGGAAGGTTTTATTTTTGGTTGCTATTTCTTCTGCTCGTAGAGTTTCTGAGCTTTCAGCGTTACAATGTTACTCGCCTTATCTTATCTTCCATTCTGATAAGGTGGTTTTACGTACCAAACCTGATTTCCTTCCTAAGGTTGTTTCAAATAAGAATATTAATCAGGAAATTGTTGTTCCTTCATTATGTCCTAATCCTTTTTCTAAGAAGGAGCATCTGTTGCATAACTTGGACGTGGTCCGTGTCCGGAAGTTTTACTTGCAGGCGACTAAGGAATTTCGTCAATCATCTTCATTATTTGTTATTTTTTTCTGGAAAGCGTAGGGGCCAGTAAGCTACGGCTACCTCTCTTTCTTTTTGGCTGAAGAGTATCATCCGTCTGGCATATGAGACTGCTGGACAGCAGCCTCCTGAAAGAATTATGGCTCATTCTACTAGTGCTGTGGCTTCCTCATGGGCATTTAAAAACGATGCTTCTGTTGAACAGATTTGCAAGGCTGCAACTTGGTCGTCTCTTCACACTTTTTCCAAATTTTCCAAATTTGATACTTTTGCTTCTTCTGAGGCTGTTTTTGGGAGAAAGGTTCTTCAAGCAGTGGTGCCTTCCATTTAGGTTCCTGTCTTGTCCCTACCTTTCATCCGTGTCCTATAGCTTTGGTATTGTATCCCATAAGTAAGGATGAAATCCGTGGACTTGTCATATCTTGTTAAAGAAAAGGAAATTTATGCTTACCTGATAAATGTATTTCTTTTACGATATGACGAGTCCACGGCCACCCTGTCATTTCTAAGACAGGTATGTATTTATTTTTGTTAAACTTCAGTCACCTCTGCACCTTTGGATTTTCCTTTCTCTTCCTAACTTCGGTCGAATGACTGGAGTGGGAGGGAAGGGAGGAACTATATATACAGCTGCTGTGGTGCTCTTTGCCACTTCCTGCTAAACAGGAGGCGTTATCCCATAAGTAAGGATGAAATCCGTGGACTTGTCATATCGTAAAAGAAATAAATTTATCAGATAAGCATAAATTTCCTTTTTATTGTGTACCTTTTAGAATGTAGCTGTGGTTTACAGTATATAGGTCGTTCCAAACGAATATATAAAACCCTATTGTTACAACATATTAAAAATATTTAAACTGGGTACAAGGGTACTTGGGATATAATCTATCAGATCACTACAATAAATTTCATAATTAAAATCCAGTATGTCTTAAGGGCACAATTTTAGAATGTGTCCCCACTGATAAAAACGGTGGAGACAGAATGAAAAAACAGAGACAAAGGGAATCTTAACTACTAATTATATACTCTATCTCCTGCCAGTCTCAATAAAGACATCAATATAGTTGCGTTTCTATGAATAGGCAAAAAGTTTTGTTCTTAGAGACATTTTCAAGAAATAGTATGGAGATTTAGGTAGTGGATGATAAAGAAAACTTTCTATCCATAGACAAAGTATGGTGTAGATCACCATCGAAAATGCACTTTATGAAATTGTGTTTCTTTTAATAGAAGCGCTATGTAAAACTGCAGTAGTACTTACTAGTAAGCTTTCAGTTTAAGGCAATACCTATTTCTTTATTATTTGTATACAGTAAGTGTTTTTTAAGTATAATTAGTCTAGTATTTTAATTCAATTTTATATACGTTTCCTATTTGCCTGAATTAAGCTTAAAGATATTGTGAAATCGATTTGGTTTTCAATGAAAAAAAGGTGCGGTTTAATGCACCAATCATCACACGCCTTCCAGCTATCCAACAAACGGGAGTTTTAAATAGATGCCGGTAACATACCCAACACCTACCTCTGATGAAGAAGTTGACATACTTCGAAACGCCTCAGGTTTACCATAGGTGTTGTACCCGGCTGCAGCATAAGACTGTTTTTATCTAACTATTTTAACATTTGAAGAACTTTTACCAATACCGGATTCCGGCGAAAACTAACCGGATCTCTTTATATACTGCTTTTAACATTCTGTGCCATGCTGATACCGCATAAATATTCAGGTTATATTTGTGAGTGTATTTTAACTCGTTGTGGCCTAAGGCTAATAAAACTGTATTATGCTATGCACGTTCTGCCTATTTTCAACAGTGAGCAAGAAGCTCATAGGAGATGTGATACAGCTTATATCCAGAGACAAATACCTGTCAATAATTCAGCTTCTTCTCCATACGGCTGAACCCTTACCTCATATGATTGAGGGTAACTCTTGTAAGTAGTTTGGCTGTCTTGTCTTGGATAACTGGAAATTAACTCGTGATTGATTTACTACAAACAGACTTGGTTGCATTTTTGTATCCATATAACTAGGTGTATCTTTTCCCTGAATGGGCTATTTGCTACATACAGTATGTTATAAATGTTATCTTGTGTATATTTCTATAATTTTTTTCATATATTGTTTGAATTTAGCGCTGTGAAGGTTCCTATCCTTTTGTATATTTATCTGTAAGTCGAGCAAGTAGTAAGGGTTCACTAACTCTACCTTTTGTGTACTTTACAGCAGCACTCATATGTTTAACATTAAACTTGTCAGCATCACCCAGGTTGTCTCTCTGCCGGAAAGCCGAAAGAGAAATAACTTTTAAACACTTGCTTTGTATGTATGTGTATATATATATATATATATATATATATATATATATATATATATATAAATAAATAATGTATATTTGCCCTTTGCAGTCAAATAAATGACCATATACCATAGAGCCCTTAAACTTCTATTATCTAATTTGCTTAGTTATCGTAGTCAGATGCGTTATCCATTGCGCTATTGGCCCACGTGGGTGCTACATGCCAGCTGACGAGTGTGACAATGATTTTAGCTTGAGATTGACGAGATCAAACGCTCTCGCTGGTGGAGAAGTGTTTATTAGCATTCACTTTCACATGTTTGGATATAACAAATCTGGCCTTAAAGGACCAGTAAACACAGCAGATTTGCATAATCAACAAATGCAAGATAACAAGACAATACAATAGCATTTAGTCTGAATTTCAAATGAGTAGTAGATTCTTTTCTAACACTTTTCAAAGGTTATGTATATTTCCACTCCCCTTGTGATAGCAATCAGCCAATCACAAATGCATATACGTATAGTCTGAGTTCTTGCACATGCTCAGTAGGAACTGGTGACTCAAAAAAAGTGTAAACATAAGACTGTGCACATTTTTTTTTTAATGGAAGTAAATTGGAAAGTTGTTTAAAATTACATGCTGTATCTGAATCATGAAAATTTAATAAAACCTGAGTGTCCCTTTAATTTATTTGTGACTTTCTCTAACCTTGTGCATCTTATGGTGAAAATGTCTGGTGAAATTTACCGTCAGAAGAAAGGATTGCCTAGTTGAGCATATACATTTTTAATATGTGTGTGTGTGTATATATATATTTATATATATATATATATATATGAAAGGTATAGGACAAGACAGGCGCCAGGGGCACACTTCGTGTAATACGTTCAAATAAATGACAAGTAATAGACAGTGGGAAAATCCACGCTCACCTGGTTAAACCTCAAGATATGAGGTATTTTCTGGCATTAGTGTTAGTATGCTCTCACTCCTCGCGGTCCTTCTGTAATTCCACTGTTCCTTGGGAGTTCCTGGGTCTCTGGAGTGTCCCCAGTGTGTCCTCAATTATAGGGACAATATGGAATATGGGGGTGGGAGAGAGTGTGTACTATTTTATCTGTATCAAAATATACAATACTAACACCAAACAGGTAAAACCAGGTATTTTAATCACACAAATATATATACATATAAAACATTAACAATAACAGGCATAAAAGACCATTTCAGTCCGTAAATAACAAGAGGAAATTCCTTCCAGCAATAGGCTATAGAGCCGTAGTCAGACCGAGCAATTTGTTCCAGCAATCTGGACTGCAGGCCGGGCTGGCTAATGTGCTCTAATATATAAGTATCCAGTTATGGAGCAATAAAGGACAGTAGTAGATCCGCTATATTCTCTTAAGATATACAGCAGTCCAATCCTTATGCAGCTCCGTGTGAGTTAGTGTGTACTGCGTGCTGTACCGTTGCGTATGGCGGGGGGCGGAGCCTAACGTGTTTCGTAACCAATGGGTTACTTCATCAGAGGTGTGGGCCGCCCCCCAACCTTGGTCTATATATGCGTCTGGCTGAGGTAGTTTAACCTCCTTGAAGCCCCTCTATCGCCATTTTGTTTGTGGGCAAATTAATTTTCTTAGTGGCCGAATAAATATTCCTTATCATCTTGCACATTTGGATCTATGTACACTATTTGAAAGTTTAACATAAATAACCTAACAATAGCACCAATGTTTTGTTAAAACAGCAGGTTATCTAAGCCTTAGAAGTCACAAGTTTTATCACATGCTTGTATCGAATAAATAACAGGATCAGTCTTGAACTGTGTGAAGCAGTTATTCAACTAATACAATTGATTACATTGGCTATTGTATTGCACTCACTAATAGCGATTTACTGACATGTAGGTTAGTGCAAAGTTAGTACAGTCTTAGATCTGACTAATACTATGTGATTATAAGATATAGAATAACCCTAAAACAACCTTTAAAAATCTTGTCCTTAAATAGATTTAAAAATATATTAAAACAATTTTTAAAATAATATTATTGTTAAAAAGGGGGAACACAGTTTATTTTCTCATGAGACCTCATTTTTGTGTATGTGTGATTAAAAGTGCATATAGCAGAATAATTTTTAAAGAGTTGGTACAGAGTGTTTTGGATTTTATAGAAAGGCTGCCAGGTCAATATCTCTATTTAACCCTTTAGGTTCTAGGGTTTCAAGTTTGTGAATCCAAAACGTCTCTCTTTTGCGTAGCTCTAAGAGTCTACTACCTCCTCTTTTACCTGGAATTATGTGATCTATTGCTTTAATGAAAAAATCATTTTTATTTTTTCCATGAACCTGAGAGAAGTGGTTTATTAGCGGGTTCTTAAGAATTCCAGCCTCAATATTCTTCATGTGTTCTAGGCAGCGAATTTTAAGACCCCGCGTCGTGCGCCCAATGTACCTTTTAGGGTTACTGCAGTTACATTCTAACATGTAAACCACATGATCTGATTTGCAGTTAAGTAATCCTTTGATTGGGTAATTGTCTCCCTTTATTCCGCTGTCAATGTACTTATTGTACTTTTTATCCCTGTGTCTATGGGCACAACAAACACAATTTTTTCTAGAGCATTTGTAAAAGCCTTGTAAGTCCAGCATCTGACCTTTACCTTTTTTCACTTTTTGTGTATCACTTGGTGCTAGAAAATTTTTCAAATTTTTGTTTTTCTTATATGTAACATTCGGTTTGTTGCCTATAGTGTCTTTCAGTATGGGGTCATTTTTCAGTATTGACCAGTTTTTCTGTAGTATATTTTTAATTCTCCAATGACCCTCATTAAATGTTGTTACAAAATTTATTCTGGTATCTCTTTTAGGCTCAATGTTATTTGTTGCTGAATTTTCTTTACGTGCATTTTTCCCTTTTATCAGTGTTTGTCTATCCAATTTCGTTGCTTTCTCATATGCTCCCTGAATGGTCTTTATAGGATAGTGTTTCTCTATAAACTTGTCTTTCAGTAGTTTAGCCTCTATTTCAAAGTTGTTGGTATCTGTACAGTTACGTTTTAATCTCTGGAATTGCCCGAAAGGGATATTTTCTATCCATTTCGGGTGGTGGCTGCTTCTAGCGTCTAAATAGCCATTTGTATCAGTGGATTTTCTTTATAGCTTACTGCATATATTACCATTGGAGATATATAGGGTGACATCCAGAAAGTCAATAGAGGACTCTTCTAGTCTTTGGGTGAAGGTGAGGTTCATACAATTCGTGTTTAACTCTTGTACATATGTATTCCATTCCTCCACTTCACCATCCCAAATGACTAGAATGTCGTCTATGAACCGATGCCAGAATATTACATTCTTGTTTTTGAACCCTGCATCCTCATAGACCATGTCCTCCTCAAATATTCCCATGTACAGGTTCGCAAAATTGGGAGCGAATTTAGTGCCCATTGCAGTTCCTGTACGTTGTAGATAAAATTTTCCTTCAAATTTAAAATAGTTATTTTGTAGGATATATCTGATAGATTCCAATATAAAGTTTCTCTGGATTTGGGCGATATGATTAGCGGTGTTAAGTGATCTTTTGATCGCCTCAATCCCACATTCATGTGGGATCGATGTGTACAGCGCCGTTACATCCAAGGTGGCCCATTTATATGTGGGTTTCCACTCTATACCCTCTATGATTTGTAGAAGGTGAGGGGTATCTCTCAGGTATGACTTTAAGTCTATAACCATGGGTCTGAGGTATAAATCCACATATTCAGAGAGTCTCGATGTGAGAGAGTCTATTCCCGAGATGATTGGTCTGCCGGGAGGCTTCTCTAGACTCTTGTGGATTTTTGGCAGATAGTAGAAAATTGCCATCTTTGGTTCCTCGTTGGCTAAATATTTCCTCTCTCTTTCCGAGAGTACTCTATTTTGATAACCACAGTTTATGTGTTCCATATATGATCTTGTAAATGCAGAGGTGGGATCACCTCTCAGTACTATATATGTATTTGTATCTGACAGCTGGCGTATTGCTTCCTCCAGATAGTCTATCCTATCCAAGATCACAATCCCTCCTCCCTTATCAGCCTCACGAATTATGACTTGATTATTATCCGTTAGTGTTTTTAAAACATTTTTTTCTTTCATACTTAGATTGTGATTATGGATCTTATAGTTGTTACACAGATCCATACATTCTTCAATGACCCTATCTTTGAACTGGCTTATGTACTTTCCCTGTGATTGAACTGGAAAGAATATAGACTTTGGTCGTAAGCCACTATTGGTTATTCTTAATTCCTCTATTGTTTCAGAGTCTCTATTTGTACTTAAATCATTGTTGAATTCTAACTGAGAGGGGTAGTTATTCCCACTTTCATTATCTAAGTCCATTAGGGCTTCTAATGTTTCCATATCTGTCTGTGTCAGGCTGTTTAGTTTCTGTGATTTCTTTTCTTTCTCAAAGTGTCTTACCAGTGTGAGTTTGCGGATAAATTTATTTATATCAATAAATAGATCAAATGGGTTCGGTTTCTGTGTTGGTGCAAAGGATAGACCTCTTTTTAGTAGGTTAGTTTCCTCTAGACTCAGTATATGTTTAGAGAGATTGAAGATTTTTATAGTTTCTTCCTTTATCTCATTTCCCTGCGTCTTTTTAAGCTTAGATGTTCTTCCACCTCTACATCCTCTTCTTCTTCCATTTGTCTTTTTCCCCTTCTCCCTTCTATATTTGTTTGTGGTTGTCTCCACTCTAGGGGTGTATATTGTGTCTCCCTTCCTTCTCTCTGTGTCTCTGTGTTTCTTGGTCTGTCTGTCACGTGTCTGTCGTGAAAATCCTGATTGTTATGATTATTTCTATTTCTGAAATTATCATATGTGTATTGATCCCTGGGTGAATTTGTCTTATTCCATGAGTCATTACTCTCATGGTAATAATTCCTCATCATATGTGAGTTGTGGTTGCCTCTATTAGAGTTATAGGAGGTATAGTTGTAGTTTCTTCTCCCTCTTCTGTAGTGGTTGTTACCTCTAGAGGAATAATGTGGTATCTGTCCACTATATCCCTCATTTCTGTACATATCTTGTTTATAATGTGTATTTAGATGTGAATTATCTCTGTTAGGGTGTTCATATCTGTTTTGTCTAGGGGTCTGTTTCCTAGGTGGAAATTCGAATCTAATATTCGATGGTTTTGGAGTTCTTAAACCCGATCTTTTATTCTCTTTTGTATGGTTATTCCGAATTGTATCATTATATAAAGAATGACAAGTGTTATTGGTTGTTAGAAGTGGTGTATTTGGTGTGTCGTTGCCTCCAGGTGTAATGGGTGTAAATGGTACATCGGTTTCAACTTCAATGTTTCCTGTTTGTTCACTAGCTTTACTTTGGATGTCTCGTTCTAATTTTTTCTTTTTCTTTAGTTTTAGATCTCTCTCGAGTTTGCTCATTCTTTCCCTTATGTCACTATCTAATTTGTCATAGTGTGTATCTCCTTTGAATGGTAGTAATAAAGTTCTCAATTTCTGTAACTCCACAGTAACCTTATCTAGATTTGCTTCTCTAAATCTGATAATAATTCTCATCAATTTAACTGAACTTTCTTCTAAAACTGTTTCCCATTCTGTAATAAGTTCAATATCCGTGCTATTAAATATAGCTGTTTTGCTCAACATAAGACCTTTGGGTATAACACCTGCTTTTAAATAGGTTTCCAGTCCTATTATGTCACACCAGTTTTTTATCTGGATCCTGCTTAATTTCTCCACTTGTTTAAAAAGTTCTCTAGGATTTACTGGCTTCTGTACACTGCTAGTATTAGTCTCTCCTTGTAAATCTACAGATAGAGTCCTTTTTTTACTATCAGGATCAAAATAAACCCCAAAATTACACATAGATGTTTCTTCTGCTGCTGATGACATGGTACACTGTATAGGTCACTAATGTCCCACAGTGATACCCAAAAAATATTAGAAAAGAGAAAATAATCAGCGCTAGAAGTGTATGAGTGTGCTGTTTGTCTAAATATATATATTCCCATCCACTACCTAGAATATATATATATATATGTGTTTATATTAGACACTTGCAGTTTATGCAGCAAACAGTCTCATAGTTCAGATGTGGTAAGTCTATGGAGATTTAATGTTCATTAAAATCCACAGGGCTAGTTCCAGTGTGCTGTAAGTTGTTAGGCAGCTCGTCTTTAGAAAGAAGAATGATCCCCCGCAGGGAGAGGTTCCTCTTGAAAAAATCTGAAAGGTATAGGACAAGACAGGCGCCAGGGGCACACTTCGTGTAATACGTTCAAATAAATGACAAGTAATAGACAGTGGGAAAATCCACGCTCACCTGGTTAAACCTCAAGATATGAGGTATTTTCTGGCATTAGTGTTAGTATGCTCTCACTCCTCGCGGTCCTTCTGTAATTCCACTGTTCCTTGGGAGTTCCTGGGTCTCTGGAGTGTCCCCAGTGTGTCCTCAATTATAGGGACAATATGGAATATGGGGGTGGGAGAGAGTGTGTACTATTTTATCTGTATCAAAAAAAAGGTAAAGGTCAGATGCTGGACTTACAAGGCTTTTACAAATGCTCTAGAAAAAATTGTATTTGTTGTGCCCATAGACACAGGGATAAAAAGTACAATAAGTACATTGACAGCGGAATAAAGGGAGACAATTACCCAATCAAAGGATTACTTAACTGCAAATCAGATCATGTGGTTTACATGTTAGAATGTAACTGCAGTAACCCTAAAAGGTACATTGGGCGCACGACGCGGGGTCTTAAAATTCGCTGCCTAGAACACATGAAGAATATTGAGGCTGGAATTCTTAAGAACCCGCTAATAAACCACTTCTCTCAGGTTCATGGAAAAAATAAAAATGATTTTTTCATTAAAGCAATAGATCACATAATTCCAGGTAAAAGAGGAGGTAGTAGACTCTTAGAGCTACGCAAAAGAGAGACGTTTTGGATTCACAAACTTGAAACCCTAGAACCTAAAGGGTTAAATAGAGATATTGACCTGGCAGCCTTTCTATAAAATCCAAAACACTCTGTACCAACTCTTTAAAAATTATTCTGCTATATGCACTTTTAATCACACATACACAAAAATGAGGTCTCATGAGAAAATAAACTGTGTTCCCCCTTTTTAACAATAATATTATTTTAAAAATTGTTTTAATATATTTTTAAATCTATTTAAGGACAAGATTTTTAAAGGTTGTTTTAGGGTTATTCTATATCTTATAATCACATAGTATTAGTCAGATCTAAGACTGTACTAACTTTGCACTAACCTACATGTCAGTAAATCGCTATTAGTGAGTGCAATACAATAGCCAATGTAATCAATTGTATTAGTTGAATAACTGCTTCACACAGTTCAAGACTGATCCTGTTATTTATTCGATACAAGCATGTGATAAAACTTGTGACTTCTAAGGCTTAGATAACCTGCTATGTTTTAACAAAACATTGGTGCTATTGTTAGGTTATTTATGTTAAACTTTCAAATAGTGTACATAGATTCAAATGTGCAAGATGATAAGGAATATTTATTCGCCCACTAAGAAAATTAATTTGCCCACAAACAAAATGGCGATAGAGGGGCTTCAAGGAGGTTAAACTACCTCAGCCAGACGCATATATAGACCAAGGTTGGGGGGCGGCCCACACCTCTGATGAAGTAACCCATTGGTTACGAAACGCGTTAGGCTCCGCCCCCCGCCATACGCAACGGTACAGCACGCAGTACACACTAACTCACACGGAGCTGCATAAGGATTGGACTGCTGTATATCTTAAGAGAATATAGCGGATCTACTACTGTCCTTTATTGCTCCATAACTGGATACTTATATATTAGAGCACATTAGCCAGCCCGGCCTGCAGTTCAGATTGCTGGAACAAATTGCTCGGTCTGACTACGGCTCTATAGCCTATTGCTGGAAGGAATTTCCTCTTGTTATTTACGGACTGAAATGGTCTTTTATGCCTGTTATTGTTAATGTTTTATATGTATATATATTTGTGTGATTAAAATACCTGGTTTTACCTGTTTGGTGTTAGTATTGTATATTTTGATACAGATAAAATAGTACACACTCTCTCCCACCCCCATATTCCATATTGTCCCTATAATTGAGGACACACTGGGGACACTCCAGAGACCCAGGAACTCCCAAGGAACAGTGAAATTACAGAAGGACCGCGAGGAGTGAGAGCATACTAACACTAATGCCAGAAAATACCTCATATCTTGAGGTTTAACCAGGTGAGCGTGGATTTTCCCACTGTCTATTACTTGTCATTTATTTGAACGTATTACACAAAGTGTGCCCCTGGCGCCTGTCTTGTCCTATACCTTTCAGATTTTTTCAAGAGGAACCTCGCCCTGCGGGGGATCATTCTTCTTTCTAAAGACGAGCTGCCTAACAACTTACAGCACACTGGAACTAGCCCTGTGGATTTTAATGAACATTAAATCTCCATAGACTTACCACATCTGAACTATGAGACTGTTTGCTGCATAAACTGCAAGTGTCTAATATAAACACATATATATATATATATATTCTAGGTAGTGGATGGGAATATATATTTAGACAAACAGCACACTCATACACTTCTAGCGCTGATTATTTTCTCTTTTCTAATATATATATATATATACAGGGAGTGCAGAATTATTAGGCAAATGAGTATTTTGACCACATCATCCTCTTTATGCATGTTGTCTTACTCCAAGCTGTATAGGCTCGAAAGCCTACTACCAATTAAGCATATTAGGTGATTTGCATCTCTGTAATGAGAAGGGGTGTGGTCTAATGACATCAACACCCTATATCAGGTGTGCATAATTATTAGGCAACTTCCTTTCCTTTGGCAAAATGGGTCAAAAGAAGGACTTGACAGGCTCAGAAAAGTCAAAAATAGTGAGATATCTTGCAGAGGGATGCAGCACTCTTAAAATTGCAAAGCTTCTGAAGCGTGATCATCGAACAATCAAGCGTTTCATTCAAAATAGTCAACAGGGTCGCAAGAAGCGTGTGGTAAAACCAAGGCGCAAAATAACTGCCCATGAACTGAGAAAAGTCAAGCGTGCAGCTGCCAAGATGCCACTTGCCACCAGTTTGGCCATATTTCAGAGCTGCAACATCACTGGAGTGCCCAAAAGCACAAGGTGTGCAATACTCAGAGACATGGCCAAGGTAAGAAAGGCTGAAAGACGACCACCACTGAACAAGACACACAAGCTGAAACGTCAAGACTGGGCCAAGAAATATCTCAAGACTGATTTTTCTAAGGTTTTATGGACTGATGAAATGAGAGTGAGTCTTGATGGGCCAGATGGATGGGCCCGTGGCTGGATTGGTAAAGGGCAGAGAGCTCCAGTCCGACTTAGACGCCAGCAAGGTGGAGGTGGAGTACTGGTTTGGGGTGGTATCATCAAAGATGAGCTTGTGGGGCCTTTTCGGGTTGAGGATGGAGTCAAGCTCAACTCCCAGTCCTACTGCCAGTTTCTGGAAGACACCTTCTTCAAGCAGTGGTACAGGAAGAAGTCTGCATCCTTCAAGAAAAACATGATTTTCATGCAGGACAATGCTCCATCACATGCGTCCAAGTACTCCACAGCGTGGCTGGCAAGAAAGGGTATAAAAGAAGAAAATCTAATGACATGGCCTCCTTGTTCACCTGATCTGAACCCCATTGAGAACCTGTGGTCCATCATCAAATGTGAGATTTACAAGGAGGGAAAACAGTACACCTCTCTGAACAGTGTCTGGGAGGCTGTGGTTGCTGCTGCACGCAATGTTGATGGTGAACAGATCAAAACACTGACAGAATCCATGGATGGCAGGCTTTTGATTGTCCTTGCAAAGAAAGGTGGCTATATTGGTCACTGATTTGTTTTTGTTTTGTTTTTGAATGTCAGAAATGTATATTTGTGAATGTTGAGATGTTATATTGGTTTCACTGGTAAAAATAAATAATTGAAATGGGTATATATTTGTTTTTTGTTAAGTTGCCTAATAATTATGCACAGTAATAGGCACCTGCACACACAGATATCCCCCTAAAATAGCTATAACTAAAAACAAACTAAAAACTACTTCCAAAACTATTCAGCTTTGATATTAATGAGTTTTTTGGGTTCATTGAGAACATGGTTGTTGTTCAATAATAAAATTAATCCTCAAAAATACAACTTGCCTAATAATTCTGCACTCCCTGTATATATATATATATATATATATATATATATATATATATATATATATATACATTTTATTTTAAGAGTTTTTTTCAATTGAAGGGATATTCCAGCCAAAATTGTAATCTACATGGAAGCATTTTAATTTTGAATAGAAGCATTTTTGTAATATACATGTATTAGCTAAAATGCTTCTAATTAAATGCTGTAGCTGTTTCAATATTTAATATGCACTGTGCCCCAGCATTATCAATACAGTGCTTCCTCAGAGAGCCTAAGTTGCTTGTACCATCTGGTAAAGACTCATTTTTGTTAATTTCTGACATGATAGAAGCCCTACTGGGGATCTGAGCAGCTGCAGTATTGAAAATGCTGGTGCACTGAGAATATCTATTATTCACATGCACGTGCAGAGAAAAATATTAACACTAGAACAGCAATAACTTTTGCTAGAAGCATTTTAGCTAATACGCGTATATTGAGAATATGTTTCTAATCAAAGATGTAATTTATCTATGTGCATTTAAATTTTGAGCATAATGTCCCTTTAAGGAACATTTGCTAAAAATGTATTTTATATCCGTAACAGGGACATGTCAAAATGTGCTATATTTTCGGATTCTTTATTACTCAAGGGTTAACTAAAATACTTGTCTTAAAACAGTATTCTTCTGTTGAGGAAGGAGAGAAAAGGGGGCTTCAAATTAGAGGACTGGTGGTAGCAGAGAGACTGACAGAATATCTCAAGGTAAGCATTGTCAGTTCCTTGCCATTGATGTATTTTGACCGGTTAAGGTTACTGGTTGATCCAAGCTTAAAGATAACAGAATGCAAGAAACCTTCTCATTGGCCAATTCCGGCAGATAAATGAAAACATTTTCTAGTCATGATTTACACTTGTGGTTAACCAGCTATCGTTTGTAAGGGTTGTATGTATCCCATTACGCCTGCTGATTACACTGAATAACCTTTGAACTTATTTCTTAAAAAGAAATTTGAAAAAAAGCCAGAGAACAGACAGCTCCCAAAAGTCACCCTTTTTTCCTTCTCAAAGCTAGAAAACAGACTCACGTATGAAATTGCGTATTTGTTCACAACACAAGCAGACTCTATGGGTCCATGTGCACCCCAAGACACATGGCATTGTCTTAATCAGCAACCTCACAAAACTTGCCGTGACCCGGATTCGAACCGGGGTTGCTGCGGCCACAACGCAGAGTACTAACCACTATACGATCACGGCACGACGGCTGTGCTGACAACAGAGACTGCAGGATTGCCTAAGAGTATTACGCTGAAGTCACTGACCACCGTCGAAATAGTCGTAAGTCGGTTACATTTTGGTTTTGTGCTGTGTCTGTTGTTTTGTTTGTTTTTTGTTTGTTTTTTTTCTTTTTTTTCTTTTTTTTTTCTTTCTTAGACTCTTTCTTCAATTAACAGCCTTTGCTTTCCAGACACCATTTTCTTGGCAGTTATCTTTCCCCTTTAACACTTCTAGATTGAAGAACTTGATCTCTTCTACTTGTGTTGTCTATCCATGGCTGCATTCTAAAGCAACGTTTTTTAAGCACGTAGGGAAATGTAGTAACAGGGAATCAGGGCAACTCTCTTCAGCGTATGTTATCAAAATATTCCATACTGTAAGAACAAAAGCTCTCTAACTGTTAAAATAAAAAAAATGAATACAATTCTTGTAGAGATAATCCAAGGCCCATAAACAAGGTCACTGCAGGAACCTTCAGTTTGCTTTGAAAATGTAAGGAACCAATTAGCTGCTCAAAAGCCACGAGCCAGGTAGGAGTCGAACCTACAATCTTCTGATCCGTAGTCAGACGCGTTATCCATTGCGCCACTGGCCCACGTGGGCGTTATATGCCAGCTGACGAGTCTGATGATGATTGTGGCTTGAGATTGACTAGCTCAAACGCTCTCGTTGGTGGAGAAGTGTTTATTGGCATTCACTTTCACATGTTTGGATATAACAAATCTGGCCTTAATTTACTTGGGACTTTCTCTAACCTTGTGCATCTAATGTTGAAAATGTCTGGTGCAATTTACCATCAGTAGAAAGGATGGCCTTTTTGAGTATATATAAATATATATATATATATATATATAAATATAGATATAGATATAGATATATAAATATTTGTTTGTGTGTGTGTGTATTTGTATATTTATCTATCTATCTATATATAGATATATGTACATACATAAAAACACATAACTTTTATATTGTAGAACATTTTACTTTAAGAGTTTTTTTCAATTAAGGAACATTTGCTAAAAATGTATTTTATATCCGTAACAGGGACATGTCAAAATGTGCTATATTTTCGGATTCTTTATTACTCAAGGGTTAACTAAAATACTTGTCTTAAAACAGTATTCTTCTGTTGAGGAAGGAGAGAAAAGGGGGCTTCAAATTAGAGGACTGGTGGTAGCAGAGAGACTGACAGAATATCTCAAGGTAAGCATTGTCAGTTCCTTGCCATTGATGTATTTTGACCGGTTAAGGTTACTGGTTGATCCAAGCTTAAAGATAACAGAATGCAAGAAACCTTCTCATTGGCCAATTCCGGCAGATAAATGAAAACATTTTCTAGTCATGATTTACACTTGTGGTTAACCAGCTATCGTTTGTAAGGGTTGTATGTATCCCATTACGCCTGCTGATTACACTGAATAACCTTTGAACTTATTTCTTAAAAAGAAATTTGAAAAAAAGCCAGAGAACAGACAGCTCCCAAAAGTCACCCTTTTTTCCTTCTCAAAGCTAGAAAACAGACTCACGTATGAAATTGCGTATTTGTTCACAACACAAGCAGACTCTGTGGGTCCATGTGCACCCCAAGACACATGGCATTGTCTTAATCAGCAACCTCACAAAACTTGCCGTGACCCGGATTCGAACCGGGGTTGCTGCGGCCACAACGCAGAGTACTAACCACTATACGATCACGGCACGACGGCTGTGCTGACAACAGAGACTGCAGGATTGCCTAAGAGTATTACGCTGAAGTCACTGACCACCGTCGAAATAGTCGTAAGTCGGTTACATTTTGGTTTTGTGCTGTGTCTGTTGTTTTGTTTGTTTTTTGTTTGTTTTTTTTTTCTTTTTTTTTCTTTTTTTTTCTTTCTTAGACTCTTTCTTCAATTAACAGCCTTTGCTTTCCAGACACCATTTTCTTGGCAGTTATCTTTCCCCTTTAACACTTCTAGATTGAAGAACTTGATCTCTTCTACTTGTGTTGTCTATCCATGGCTGCATTCTAAAGCAACGTTTTTTAAGCACGTAGGGAAATGTAGTAACAGGGAATCAGGGCAACTCTCTTCAGCGTATGTTATCAAAATATTCCATACTGTAAGAACAAAAGCTCTCTAACTGTTAAAATAAAAAAAATGAATACAATTCTTGTAGAGATAATCCAAGGCCCATAAACAAGGTCACTGCAGGAACTTCAGTTTGCTTTGAAAATGTAAGGAACCAATTAGCTGCTCAAAAGCCACGAGCCAGGTAGGAGTCGAACCTACAATCTTCTGATCCGTAGTCAGACGCGTTATCCATTGCGCCACTGGCCCACGTGGGCGTTATATGCCAGCTGACGAGTCTGATGATGATTGTGGCTTGAGATTGACTAGCTCAAACGCTCTCGTTGGTGGAGAAGTGTTTATTGGCATTCACTTTCACATGTTTGGATATAACAAATCTGGCCTTAATTTACTTGGGACTTTCTCTAACCTTGTGCATCTAATGTTGAAAATGTCTGGTGCAATTTACCATCAGTAGAAAGGATGGCCTTTTTGAGTATATATAAATATATATATATATATATATATATATAAATATAGATATAGATATAGATATATAAATATTTGTTTGTGTGTGTGTGTGTATTTGTATATTTATCTATCTATCTATATATAGATATATGTACATACATAAAAACACATAACTTTTATATTGTAGAACATTTTACTTTAAGAGTTTTTTTCAATTAAGGAACATTTGCTAAAAATGTATTTTATATCCGTAACAGGGACATGTCAAAATGTGCTATATTTTCGGATTCTTTATTACTCAAGGGTTAACTAAAATACTTGTCTTAAAACAGTATTCTTCTGTTGAGGAAGGAGAGAAAAGGGGGCTTCAAATTAGAGGACTGGTGGTAGCAGAGAGACTGACAGAATATCTCAAGGTAAGCATTGTCAGTTCCTTGCCATTGATGTATTTTGACCGGTTAAGGTTACTGGTTGATCCAAGCTTAAAGATAACAGAATGCAAGAAACCTTCTCATTGGCCAATTCCGGCAGATAAATGAAAACATTTTCTAGTCATGATTTACACTTGTGGTTAACCAGCTATCGTTTGTAAGGGTTGTATGTATCCCATTACGCCTGCTGATTACACTGAATAACCTTTGAACTTATTTCTTAAAAAGAAATTTGAAAAAAAAGCCAGAGAACAGACAGCTCCCAAAAGTCACCCTTTTTTCCTTCTCAAAGCTAGAAAACAGACTCACGTATGAAATTGCGTATTTGTTCACAACACAAGCAGACTCTGTGGGTCCATGTGCACCCCAAGACACATGGCATTGTCTTAATCAGCAACCTCACAAAACTTGCCGTGACCCGGATTCGAACCGGGGTTGCTGCGGCCACAACGCAGAGTACTAACCACTATACGATCACGGCACGACGGCTGTGCTGACAACAGAGACTGCAGGATTGCCTAAGAGTATTACGCTGAAGTCACTGACCACCGTCGAAATAGTCGTAAGTCGGTTACATTTTGGTTTTGTGCTGTGTCTGTTGTTTTGTTTGTTTTTTGTTTGTTTTTTTTTCTTTTTTTTTCTTTTTTTTTTCTTTCTTAGACTCTTTCTTCAATTAACAGCCTTTGCTTTCCAGACACCATTTTCTTGGCAGTTATCTTTCCCCTTTAACACTTCTAGATTGAAGAACTTGATCTCTTCTACTTGTGTTGTCTATCCATGGCTGCATTCTAAAGCAACGTTTTTTAAGCACGTAGGGAAATGTAGTAACAGGGAATCAGGGCAACTCTCTTCAGCGTATGTTATCAAAATATTCCATACTGTAAGAACAAAAGCTCTCTAACTGTTAAAATAAAAAAAATGAATACAATTCTTGTAGAGATAATCCAAGGCCCATAAACTAGGTCACTGCAGGAACTTCAGTTTGCTTTGAAAATGTAAGGAACCAATTAGCTGCTCAAAAGCCACGAGCCAGGTAGGAGTCGAACCTACAATCTTCTGATCCGTAGTCAGACGCGTTATCCATTGCGCCACTGGCCCACGTGGGTGTTATATGCCAGCTGACGAGTCTGATGATGATTGTGGCTTGAGATTGACTAGCTCAAACGCTCTCGTTGGTGGAGAAGTGTTTATTGGCATTCACTTTCACATGTTTGGATATAACAAATCTGGCCTTAATTTACTTGGGACTTTCTCTAACCTTGTGCATCTAATGTTGAAAATGTCTGGTGCAATTTACCATCAGTAGAAAGGATGGCCTGTTTGAGTATATATAAATATATATATATATATATATATATATAAATATAGATATAGATATAGATATATAAATATTTGTTTGTGTGTGTGTGTGTATTTGTATATTTATCTATCTATCTATATATAGATATATGTACATACATAAAAACACATAACTTTTATATTGTAGAACATTTTACTTTAAGAGTTTTTTTCAATTAAGGAACATTTGCTAAAAATGTATTTTATATCCGTAACAGGGACATGTCAAAATGTGCTATATTTTCGGATTCTTTATTACTCAAGGGTTAACTAAAATACTTGTCTTAAAACAGTATTCTTCTGTTGAGGAAGGAGAGAAAAGGGGGCTTCAAATTAGAGGACTGGTGGTAGCAGAGAGACTGACAGAATATCTCAAGGTAAGCATTGTCAGTTCCTTGCCATTGATGTATTTTGACCGGTTAAGGTTACTGGTTGATCCAAGCTTAAAGATAACAGAATGCAAGAAACCTTCTCATTGGCCAATTCCGGCAGATAAATGAAAACATTTTCTAGTCATGATTTACACTTGTGGTTAACCAGCTATCGTTTGTAAGGGTTGTATGTATCCCATTACGCCTGCTGATTACACTGAATAACCTTTGAACTTATTTCTTAAAAAGAAATTTGAAAAAAAGCCAGAGAACAGACAGCTCCCAAAAGTCACCCTTTTTTCCTTCTCAAAGCTAGAAAACAGACTCACGTATGAAATTGCGTATTTGTTCACAACACAAGCAGACTCTGTGGGTCCATGTGCACCCCAAGACACATGGCATTGTCTTAATCAGCAACCTCACAAAACTTGCCGTGACCCGGATTCGAACCGGGGTTGCTGCGGCCACAACGCAGAGTACTAACCACTATACGATCACGGCACGACGGCTGTGCTGACAACAGAGACTGCAGGATTGCCTAAGAGTATTACGCTGAAGTCACTGACCACCGTCGAAATAGTCGTAAGTCGGTTACATTTTGGTTTTGTGCTGTGTCTGTTGTTTTGTTTGTTTTTTGTTTGTTTTTTTTTCTTTTTTTTCTTTTTTTTTTCTTTCTTAGACTCTTTCTTCAATTAACAGCCTTTGCTTTCCAGACACCATTTTCTTGGCAGTTATCTTTCCCCTTTAACACTTCTAGATTGAAGAACTTGATCTCTTCTACTTGTGTTGTCTATCCATGGCTGCATTCTAAAGCAACGTTTTTTAAGCACGTAGGGAAATGTAGTAACAGGGAATCAGGGCAACTCTCTTCAGCGTATGTTATCAAAATATTCCATACTGTAAGAACAAAAGCTCTCTAACTGTTAAAATAAAAAAAATGAATACAATTCTTGTAGAGATAATCCAAGGCCCATAAACAAGGTCACTGCAGGAACTTCAGTTTGCTTTGAAAATGTAAGGAACCAATTAGCTGCTCAAAAGCCACGAGCCAGGTAGGAGTCGAACCTACAATCTTCTGATCCGTAGTCAGACGCGTTATCCATTGCGCCACTGGCCCACGTGGGCGTTATATGCCAGCTGACGAGTCTGATGATGATTGTGGCTTGAGATTGACTAGCTCAAACGCTCTCGTTGGTGGAGAAGTGTTTATTGGCATTCACTTTCACATGTTTGGATATAACAAATCTGGCCTTAATTTACTTGGGACTTTCTCTAACCTTGTGCATCTAATGTTGAAAATGTCTGGTGCAATTTACCATCAGTAGAAAGGATGGCCTTTTTGAGTATATATAAATATATATATATATATATATATATATATAGATATAGATATAGATATATAAATATTTGTTTGTGTGTGTGTGTGTATTTGTATATTTATCTATCTATCTATATATAGATATATGTACATACATAAAAACACATAACTTTTATATTGTAGAACATTTTACTTTAAGAGTTTTTTTCAATTAAGGAACATTTGCTAAAAATGTATTTTATATCCGTAACAGGGACATGTCAAAATGTGCTATATTTTCGGATTCTTTATTACTCAAGGGTTAACTAAAATACTTGTCTTAAAACAGTATTCTTCTGTTGAGGAAGGAGAGAAAAGGGGGCTTCAAATTAGAGGACTGGTGGTAGCAGAGAGACTGACAGAATATCTCAAGGTAAGCATTGTCAGTTCCTTGCCATTGATGTATTTTGACCGGTTAAGGTTACTGGTTGATCCAAGCTTAAAGATAACAGAATGCAAGAAACCTTCTCATTGGCCAATTCCGGCAGATAAATGAAAACATTTTCTAGTCATGATTTACACTTGTGGTTAACCAGCTATCGTTTGTAAGGGTTGTATGTATCCCATTACGCCTGCTGATTACACTGAATAACCTTTGAACTTATTTCTTAAAAAGAAATTTGAAAAAAAGCCAGAGAACAGACAGCTCCCAAAAGTCACCCTTTTTTCCTTCTCAAAGCTAGAAAACAGACTCACGTATGAAATTGCGTATTTGTTCACAACACAAGCAGACTCTGTGGGTCCATGTGCACCCCAAGACACATGGCATTGTCTTAATCAGCAACCTCACAAAACTTGCCGTGACCCGGATTCGAACCGGGGTTGCTGCGGCCACAACGCAGAGTACTAACCACTATACGATCACGGCACGACGGCTGTGCTGACAACAGAGACTGCAGGATTGCCTAAGAGTATTACGCTGAAGTCACTGACCACCGTCGAAATAGTCGTAAGTCGGTTACATTTTGGTTTTGTGCTGTGTCTGTTGTTTTGTTTGTTTTTTGTTTGTTTTTTTTCTTTTTTTTTCTTTTTTTTTTCTTTCTTAGACTCTTTCTTCAATTAACAGCCTTTGCTTTCCAGACACCATTTTCTTGGCAGTTATCTTTCCCCTTTAACACTTCTAGATTGAAGAACTTGATCTCTTCTACTTGTGTTGTCTATCCATGGCTGCATTCTAAAGCAACGTTTTTTAAGCACGTAGGGAAATGTAGTAACAGGGAATCAGGGCAACTCTCTTCAGCGTATGTTATCAAAATATTCCATACTGTAAGAACAAAAGCTCTCTAACTGTTAAAATAAAAAAAATGAATACAATTCTTGTAGAGATAATCCAAGGCCCATAAACAAGGTCACTGCAGGAACTTCAGTTTGCTTTGAAAATGTAAGGAACCAATTAGCTGCTCAAAAGCCACGAGCCAGGTAGGAGTCGAACCTACAATCTTCTGATCCGTAGTCAGACGCGTTATCCATTGCGCCACTGGCCCACGTGGGCGTTATATGCCAGCTGACGAGTCTGATGATGATTGTGGCTTGAGATTGACTAGCTCAAACGCTCTCGTTGGTGGAGAAGTGTTTATTGGCATTCACTTTCACATGTTTGGATATAACAAATCTGGCCTTAATTTACTTGGGACTTTCTCTAACCTTGTGCATCTAATGTTGAAAATGTCTGGTGCAATTTACCATCAGTAGAAAGGATGGCCTTTTTGAGTATATATAAATATATATATATATATATATATATATATATATATAAATATAGATATAGATATAGATATATAAATATTTGTTTGTGTGTGTGTGTGTATTTGTATATTTATCTATCTATCTATATATAGATATATGTACATACATAAAAACACATAACTTTTATATTGTAGAACATTTTACTTTAAGAGTTTTTTTCAATTAAGGAACATTTGCTAAAAATGTATTTTATATCCGTAACAGGGACATGTCAAAATGTGCTATATTTTCGGATTCTTTATTACTCAAGGGTTAACTAAAATACTTGTCTTAAAACAGTATTCTTCTGTTGAGGAAGGAGAGAAAAGGGGGCTTCAAATTAGAGGACTGGTGGTAGCAGAGAGACTGACAGAATATCTCAAGGTAAGCATTGTCAGTTCCTTGCCATTGATGTATTTTGACCGGTTAAGGTTACTGGTTGATCCAAGCTTAAAGATAACAGAATGCAAGAAACCTTCTCATTGGCCAATTCCGGCAGATAAATGAAAACATTTTCTAGTCATGATTTACACTTGTGGTTAACCAGCTATCGTTTGTAAGGGTTGTATGTATCCCATTACGCCTGCTGATTACACTGAATAACCTTTGAACTTATTTCTTAAAAAGAAATTTGAAAAAAAGCCAGAGAACAGACAGCTCCCAAAAGTCACCCTTTTTTCCTTCTCAAAGCTAGAAAACAGACTCACGTATGAAATTGCGTATTTGTTCACAACACAAGCAGACTCTGTGGGTCCATGTGCACCCCAAGACACATGGCATTGTCTTAATCAGCAACCTCACAAAACTTGCCGTGACCCGGATTCGAACCGGGGTTGCTGCGGCCACAACGCAGAGTACTAACCACTATACGATCACGGCACGACGGCTGTGCTGACAACAGAGACTGCAGGATTGCCTAAGAGTATTACGCTGAAGTCACTAACCACCGTCGAAATAGTCGTAAGTCGGTTACATTTTGGTTTTGTGCTGTGTCTGTTGTTTTGTTTGTTTTTTTTTTTTTTTTTTTTCTTTTTTTTTCTTTTTTTTTTCTTTCTTAGACTCTTTCTTCAATTAACAGCCTTTGCTTTCCAGACACCATTTTCTTGGCAGTTATCTTTCCCCTTTAACACTTCTAGATTGAAGAACTTGATCTCTTCTACTTGTGTTGTCTATCCATGGCTGCATTCTAAAGCAACGTTTTTTAAGCACGTAGGGAAATGTAGTAACAGGGAATCAGGGCAACTCTCTTCAGCGTATGTTATCAAAATATTCCATACTGTAAGAACAAAAGCTCTCTAACTGTTAAAATAAAAAAAATGAATACAATTCTTGTAGAGATAATCCAAGGCCCATAAACAAGGTCACTGCAGGAACTTCAGTTTGCTTTGAAAATGTAAGGAACCAATTAGCTGCTCAAAAGCCACGAGCCAGGTAGGAGTCGAACCTACAATCTTCTGATCCGTAGTCAGACGCGTTATCCATTGCGCCACTGGCCCACGTGGGCGTTATATGCCAGCTGACGAGTCTGATGATGATTGTGGCTTGAGATTGACTAGCTCAAACGCTCTCGTTGGTGGAGAAGTGTTTATTGGCATTCACTTTCACATGTTTGGATATAACAAATCTGGCCTTAATTTACTTGGGACTTTCTCTAACCTTGTGCATCTAATGTTGAAAATGTCTGGTGCAATTTACCATCAGTAGAAAGGATGGCCTTTTTGAGTATATATAAATATATATATATATATATATATATATATAAATATAGATATAGATATAGATATATAAATATTTGTTTGTGTGTGTGTGTGTATTTGTATATTTATCTATCTATCTATATATAGATATATGTACATACATAAAAACACATAACTTTTATATTGTAGAACATTTTACTTTAAGAGTTTTTTTCAATTAAGGAACATTTGCTAAAAATGTATTTTATATCCGTAACAGGGACATGTCAAAATGTGCTATATTTTCGGATTCTTTATTACTCAAGGGTTAACTAAAATACTTGTCTTAAAACAGTATTCTTCTGTTGAGGAAGGAGAGAAAAGGGGGCTTCAAATTAGAGGACTGGTGGTAGCAGAGAGACTGACAGAATATCTCAAGGTAAGCATTGTCAGTTCCTTGCCATTGATGTATTTTGACCGGTTAAGGTTACTGGTTGATCCAAGCTTAAAGATAACAGAATGCAAGAAACCTTCTCATTGGCCAATTCCGGCAGATAAATGAAAACATTTTCTAGTCATGATTTACACTTGTGGTTAACCAGCTATCGTTTGTAAGGGTTGTATGTATCCCATTACGCCTGCTGATTACACTGAATAACCTTTGAACTTATTTCTTAAAAAGAAATTTGAAAAAAAGCCAGAGAACAGACAGCTCCCAAAAGTCACCCTTTTTTCCTTCTCAAAGCTAGAAAACAGACTCACGTATGAAATTGCGTATTTGTTCACAACACAAGCAGACTCTGTGGGTCCATGTGCACCCCAAGACACATGGCATTGTCTTAATCAGCAACCTCACAAAACTTGCCGTGACCCGGATTCGAACCGGGGTTGCTGCGGCCACAACGCAGAGTACTAACCACTATACGATCACGGCACGACGGCTGTGCTGACAACAGAGACTGCAGGATTGCCTAAGAGTATTACGCTGAAGTCACTGACCACCGTCGAAATAGTCGTAAGTCGGTTACATTTTGGTTTTGTGCTGTGTCTGTTGTTTTGTTTGTTTTTTGTTTGTTTTTTTTTTTTTTTTTTTCTTTTTTTTTTCTTTCTTAGACTCTTTCTTCAATTAACAGCCTTTGCTTTCCAGACACCATTTTCTTGGCAGTTATCTTTCCCCTTTAACACTTCTAGATTGAAGAACTTGATCTCTTCTACTTGTGTTGTCTATCCATGGCTGCATTCTAAAGCAACGTTTTTTAAGCACGTAGGGAAATGTAGTAACAGGGAATCAGGGCAACTCTCTTCAGCGTATGTTATCAAAATATTCCATACTGTAAGAACAAAAGCTCTCTAACTGTTAAAATAAAAAAAATGAATACAATTCTTGTAGAGATAATCCAAGGCCCATAAACTAGGTCACTGCAGGAACTTCAGTTTGCTTTGAAAATGTAAGGAACCAATTAGCTGCTCAAAAGCCACGAGCCAGGTAGGAGTCGAACCTACAATCTTCTGATCCGTAGTCAGACGCGTTATCCATTGCGCCACTGGCCCACGTGGGTGTTATATGCCAGCTGACGAGTCTGATGATGATTGTGGCTTGAGATTGACTAGCTCAAACGCTCTCGTTGGTGGAGAAGTGTTTATTGGCATTCACTTTCACATGTTTGGATATAACAAATCTGGCCTTAATTTACTTGGGACTTTCTCTAACCTTGTGCATCTAATGTTGAAAATGTCTGGTGCAATTTACCATCAG
Source organism: Bombina bombina (assembly GCF_027579735.1). Taxonomy (NCBI): domain Eukaryota; kingdom Metazoa; phylum Chordata; class Amphibia; order Anura; family Bombinatoridae; genus Bombina; species Bombina bombina. The sequence continues at coordinate 96,629 of NW_026511998.1, forward strand.
TAGAAAGGATGGCCTTTTTGAGTATATATAAATATATATATATATATATATATATATATATATAAATATAGATATAGATATAGATATATAAATATTTGTTTGTGTGTGTGTGTGTATTTGTATATTTATCTATCTATCTATATATAGATATATGTACATACATAAAAACACATAACTTTTATATTGTAGAACATTTTACTTTAAGAGTTTTTTTCAATTAAGGAACATTTGCTAAAAATGTATTTTATATCCGTAACAGGGACATGTCAAAATGTGCTATATTTTCGGATTCTTTATTACTCAAGGGTTAACTAAAATACTTGTCTTAAAACAGTATTCTTCTGTTGAGGAAGGAGAGAAAAGGGGGCTTCAAATTAGAGGACTGGTGGTAGCAGAGAGACTGACAGAATATCTCAAGGTAAGCATTGTCAGTTCCTTGCCATTGATGTATTTTGACCGGTTAAGGTTACTGGTTGATCCAAGCTTAAAGATAACAGAATGCAAGAAACCTTCTCATTGGCCAATTCCGGCAGATAAATGAAAACATTTTCTAGTCATGATTTACACTTGTGGTTAACCAGCTATCGTTTGTAAGGGTTGTATGTATCCCATTACGCCTGCTGATTACACTGAATAACCTTTGAACTTATTTCTTAAAAAGAAATTTGAAAAAAAGCCAGAGAACAGACAGCTCCCAAAAGTCACCCTTTTTTCCTTCTCAAAGCTAGAAAACAGACTCACGTATGAAATTGCGTATTTGTTCACAACACAAGCAGACTCTGTGGGTCCATGTGCACCCCAAGACACATGGCATTGTCTTAATCAGCAACCTCACAAAACTTGCCGTGACCCGGATTCGAACCGGGGTTGCTGCGGCCACAACGCAGAGTACTAACCACTATACGATCACGGCACGACGGCTGTGCTGACAACAGAGACTGCAGGATTGCCTAAGAGTATTACGCTGAAGTCACTGACCACCGTCGAAATAGTCGTAAGTCGGTTACATTTTGGTTTTGTGCTGTGTCTGTTGTTTTGTTTGTTTTTTGTTTTTTTTTTTTTCTTTTTTTTTCTTTTTTTTTTCTTTCTTAGACTCTTTCTTCAATTAACAGCCTTTGCTTTCCAGACACCATTTTCTTGGCAGTTATCTTTCCCCTTTAACACTTCTAGATTGAAGAACTTGATCTCTTCTACTTGTGTTGTCTATCCATGGCTGCATTCTAAAGCAACGTTTTTTAAGCACGTAGGGAAATGTAGTAACAGGGAATCAGGGCAACTCTCTTCAGCGTATGTTATCAAAATATTCCATACTGTAAGAACAAAAGCTCTCTAACTGTTAAAATAAAAAAAATGAATACAATTCTTGTAGAGATAATCCAAGGCCCATAAACTAGGTCACTGCAGGAACTTCAGTTTGCTTTGAAAATGTAAGGAACCAATTAGCTGCTCAAAAGCCACGAGCCAGGTAGGAGTCGAACCTACAATCTTCTGATCCGTAGTCAGACGCGTTATCCATTGCGCCACTGGCCCACGTGGGCGTTATATGCCAGCTGACGAGTCTGATGATGATTGTGGCTTGAGATTGACTAGCTCAAACGCTCTCGTTGGTGGAGAAGTGTTTATTGGCATTCACTTTCACATGTTTGGATATAACAAATCTGGCCTTAATTTACTTGGGACTTTCTCTAACCTTGTGCATCTAATGTTGAAAATGTCTGGTGCAATTTACCATCAGTAGAAAGGATGGCCTTTTTGAGTATATATAAATATATATATATATATATATATATATATATATAAATATAGATATAGATATAGATATATAAATATTTGTTTGTGTGTGTGTGTGTATTTGTATATTTATCTATCTATCTATATATAGATATATGTACATACATAAAAACACATAACTTTTATATTGTAGAACATTTTACTTTAAGAGTTTTTTTCAATTAAGGAACATTTGCTAAAAATGTATTTTATATCCGTAACAGGGACATGTCAAAATGTGCTATATTTTCGGATTCTTTATTACTCAAGGGTTAACTAAAATACTTGTCTTAAAACAGTATTCTTCTGTTGAGGAAGGAGAGAAAAGGGGGCTTCAAATTAGAGGACTGGTGGTAGCAGAGAGACTGACAGAATATCTCAAGGTAAGCATTGTCAGTTCCTTGCCATTGATGTATTTTGACCGGTTAAGGTTACTGGTTGATCCAAGCTTAAAGATAACAGAATGCAAGAAACCTTCTCATTGGCCAATTCCGGCAGATAAATGAAAACATTTTCTAGTCATGATTTACACTTGTGGTTAACCAGCTATCGTTTGTAAGGGTTGTATGTATCCCATTACGCCTGCTGATTACACTGAATAACCTTTGAACTTATTTCTTAAAAAGAAATTTGAAAAAAAGCCAGAGAACAGACAGCTCCCAAAAGTCACCCTTTTTTCCTTCTCAAAGCTAGAAAACAGACTCACGTATGAAATTGCGTATTTGTTCACAACACAAGCAGACTCTGTGGGTCCATGTGCACCCCAAGACACATGGCATTGTCTTAATCAGCAACCTCACAAAACTTGCCGTGACCCGGATTCGAACCGGGGTTGCTGCGGCCACAACGCAGAGTACTAACCACTATACGATCACGGCACGACGGCTGTGCTGACAACAGAGACTGCAGGATTGCCTAAGAGTATTACGCTGAAGTCACTGACCACCGTCGAAATAGTCGTAAGTCGGTTACATTTTGGTTTTGTGCTGTGTCTGTTGTTTTGTTTGTTTTTTGTTTGTTTTTTTTTCTTTTTTTTTCTTTTTTTTTTCTTTCTTAGACTCTTTCTTCAATTAACAGCCTTTGCTTTCCAGACACCATTTTCTTGGCAGTTATCTTTCCCCTTTAACACTTCTAGATTGAAGAACTTGATCTCTTCTACTTGTGTTGTCTATCCATGGCTGCATTCTAAAGCAACGTTTTTTAAGCACGTAGGGAAATGTAGTAACAGGGAATCAGGGCAACTCTCTTCAGCGTATGTTATCAAAATATTCCATACTGTAAGAACAAAAGCTCTCTAACTGTTAAAATAAAAAAAATGAATACAATTCTTGTAGAGATAATCCAAGGCCCATAAACAAGGTCACTGCAGGAACTTCAGTTTGCTTTGAAAATGTAAGGAACCAATTAGCTGCTCAAAAGCCACGAGCCAGGTAGGAGTCGAACCTACAATCTTCTGATCCGTAGTCAGACGCGTTATCCATTGCGCCACTGGCCCACGTGGGCGTTATATGCCAGCTGACGAGTCTGATGATGATTGTGGCTTGAGATTGACTAGCTCAAACGCTCTCGTTGGTGGAGAAGTGTTTATTGGCATTCACTTTCACATGTTTGGATATAACAAATCTGGCCTTAATTTACTTGGGACTTTCTCTAACCTTGTGCATCTAATGTTGAAAATGTCTGGTGCAATTTACCATCAGTAGAAAGGATGGCCTTTTTGAGTATATATAAATATATATATATATATATATATATATAAATATAGATATAGATATAGATATATAAATATTTGTTTGTGTGTGTGTGTGTATTTGTATATTTATCTATCTATCTATATATAGATATATGTACATACATAAAAACACATAACTTTTATATTGTAGAACATTTTACTTTAAGAGTTTTTTTCAATTAAGGAACATTTGCTAAAAATGTATTTTATATCCGTAACAGGGACATGTCAAAATGTGCTATATTTTCGGATTCTTTATTACTCAAGGGTTAACTAAAATACTTGTCTTAAAACAGTATTCTTCTGTTGAGGAAGGAGAGAAAAGGGGGCTTCAAATTAGAGGACTGGTGGTAGCAGAGAGACTGACAGAATATCTCAAGGTAAGCATTGTCAGTTCCTTGCCATTGATGTATTTTGACCGGTTAAGGTTACTGGTTGATCCAAGCTTAAAGATAACAGAATGCAAGAAACCTTCTCATTGGCCAATTCCGGCAGATAAATGAAAACATTTTCTAGTCATGATTTACACTTGTGGTTAACCAGCTATCGTTTGTAAGGGTTGTATGTATCCCATTACGCCTGCTGATTACACTGAATAACCTTTGAACTTATTTCTTAATTGCTCACTAATGTGAGCTTTAACTGCATGGTCTAGATAAGGAGTGTTACCTATAATAAATAGCTTCCTTCTTAATGGGCTAAAATGCAATTATATTCAGATATAGGAAGGCATGGTCTTCTTGCCTGCAATAGGCTAACATGCCCTGTATCATTGCTGTCCTAAATAGGTATATTATACTGTGGTCCCCATGCATAATTATGGTACTGCTAATGCTCATTCCTTCTTTAACCATATACAAAAACAGCTTAGGTTCAGGAGTATTATTTCAGTGTAGCTAATTGTGCAACTAAGCTAGCATGTGGAGTAACTGTCTGGCTTTCTGCGGCCGAGAAAGACTAGACAGTCTTAACTACTATATATTGCACATCTGCATTCTATGATACTGTTTTGCCCAGTAGAGGCCACAGAACTGACTACCAAGTGCTATACCATTTCCATGAAACTAATGGACTTATTAGAGAACTGTTAACTAGTCAGCCAGCTACGCCATTTTTCTCACCTATAACCTGAAAACCAATGACCAGAAACTAGTATATTAATGGTCTTGCCTGTAACACGCCACTATCCAGGTATCCCACATGGCTCCGCCCCCCCCCATCAGGGTTCACCCTTATTGCAAGTGAACAAATCAGCGGTATTTATCCGCAATTGCTGATATATTGTTATAAGTTTTTCTTACATCTGTATGTTATATTTAGTTTACCATACTATAGGATGTATATGTTACAAGAATGTCCAATATATTTTTATTCACAGCTATGGTCATTACTATCATTCCTCTTTCCTTTATCATTAGCCTTGACAGGTTCAAGAGCATTACTTCAAGCAGATGAGGAACATAGCTAAAGAAAAAGAGGTTTCATTATTATGTATATATTCTCTCTTTTGTTTTTATTTTTTATGTAGACTTAACTATCTCTAGAAATGGCATGATATTCTTTATACATTGTGGGTTGCAGAGATCATCCATGGTGTCATATGTCTGCAGAATTAATATAAAATTTGAAAAAAAGCCAGAGAACAGACAGCTCCCAAAAGTCACCCTTTTTTCCTTCTCAAAGCTAGAAAACAGACTCACGTATGAAATTGCGTATTTGTTCACAGCACAAGCAGACTCTGTGGGTCCATGTGCACCCCAAGACACATGGCATTGTCTTAATCAGCAACCTCACAAAACTTGCCGTGACCCGGATTCGAACCGGGGTTGCTGCGGCCACAACGCAGAGTACTAACCACTATACGATCACGGCACGACGGCTGTGCTGACAACAGAGACTGCAGGATTGCCTAAGAGTATTACGCTGAAGTCACTGACCACCGTCGAAATAGTCGTAAGTCGGTTACATTTTGGTTTTGTGCTGTGTCTGTTGTTTTGTTTGTTTTTTGTTTTTTTTTTTTTCTTTTTTTTTCTTTTTTTTTTCTTTCTTAGACTCTTTCTTCAATTAACAGCCTTTGCTTTCCAGACACCATTTTCTTGGCAGTTATCTTTCCCCTTTAACACTTCTAGATTGAAGAACTTGATCTCTTCTACTTGTGTTGTCTATCCATGGCTGCATTCTAAAGCAACGTTTTTTAAGCACGTAGGGAAATGTAGTAACAGGGAATCAGGGCAACTCTCTTCAGCGTATGTTATCAAAATATTCCATACTGTAAGAACAAAAGCTCTCTAACTGTTAAAATAAAAAAAATGAATACAATTCTTGTAGAGATAATCCAAGGCCCATAAACAAGGTCACTGCAGGAACTTCAGTTTGCTTTGAAAATGTAAGGAACCAATTAGCTGCTCAAAAGCCACGAGCCAGGTAGGAGTCGAACCTACAATCTTCTGATCCGTAGTCAGACGCGTTATCCATTGCGCCACTGGCCCACGTGGGTGTTATATGCCAGCTGACGAGTCTGATGATGATTGTGGCTTGAGATTGACTAGCTCAAACGCTCTCGTTGGTGGAGAAGTGTTTATTGGCATTCACTTTCACATGTTTGGATATAACAAATCTGGCCTTAATTTACTTGGGACTTTCTCTAACCTTGTGCATCTAATGTTGAAAATGTCTGGTGCAATTTACCATCAGTAGAAAGGATGGCCTTTTTGAGTATATATAAATATATATATATATATATATATATATATATAAATATAGATATAGATATAGATATATAAATATTTGTTTGTGTGTGTGTGTGTATTTGTATATTTATCTATCTATCTATATATAGATATATGTACATACATAAAAACACATAACTTTTATATTGTAGAACATTTTACTTTAAGAGTTTTTTTCAATTAAGGAACATTTGCTAAAAATGTATTTTATATCCGTAACAGGGACATGTCAAAATGTGCTATATTTTCGGATTCTTTATTACTCAAGGGTTAACTAAAATACTTGTCTTAAAACAGTATTCTTCTGTTGAGGAAGGAGAGAAAAGGGGGCTTCAAATTAGAGGACTGGTGGTAGCAGAGAGACTGACAGAATATCTCAAGGTAAGCATTGTCAGTTCCTTGCCATTGATGTATTTTGACCGGTTAAGGTTACTGGTTGATCCAAGCTTAAAGATAACAGAATGCAAGAAACCTTCTCATTGGCCAATTCCGGCAGATAAATGAAAACATTTTCTAGTCATGATTTACACTTGTGGTTAACCAGCTATCGTTTGTAAGGGTTGTATGTATCCCATTACGCCTGCTGATTACACTGAATAACCTTTGAACTTATTTCTTAAAAAGAAATTTGAAAAAAAGCCAGAGAACAGACAGCTCCCAAAAGTCACCCTTTTTTCCTTCTCAAAGCTAGAAAACAGACTCACGTATGAAATTGCGTATTTGTTCACAACACAAGCAGACTCTGTGGGTCCATGTGCACCCCAAGACACATGGCATTGTCTTAATCAGCAACCTCACAAAACTTGCCGTGACCCGGATTCGAACCGGGGTTGCTGCGGCCACAACGCAGAGTACTAACCACTATACGATCACGGCACGACGGCTGTGCTGACAACAGAGACTGCAGGATTGCCTAAGAGTATTACGCTGAAGTCACTGACCACCGTCGAAATAGTCGTAAGTCGGTTACATTTTGGTTTTGTGCTGTGTCTGTTGTTTTGTTTGTTTTTTGTTTGTTTTTTTTTCTTTTTTTTTCTTTTTTTTTTCTTTCTTAGACTCTTTCTTCAATTAACAGCCTTTGCTTTCCAGACACCATTTTCTTGGCAGTTATCTTTCCCCTTTAACACTTCTAGATTGAAGAACTTGATCTCTTCTACTTGTGTTGTCTATCCATGGCTGCATTCTAAAGCAACGTTTTTTAAGCACGTAGGGAAATGTAGTAACAGGGAATCAGGGCAACTCTCTTCAGCGTATGTTATCAAAATATTCCATACTGTAAGAACAAAAGCTCTCTAACTGTTAAAATAAAAAAAATGAATACAATTCTTGTAGAGATAATCCAAGGCCCATAAACAAGGTCACTGCAGGAACTTCAGTTTGCTTTGAAAATGTAAGGAACCAATTAGCTGCTCAAAAGCCACGAGCCAGGTAGGAGTCGAACCTACAATCTTCTGATCCGTAGTCAGACGCGTTATCCATTGCGCCACTGGCCCACGTGGGCGTTATATGCCAGCTGACGAGTCTGATGATGATTGTGGCTTGAGATTGACTAGCTCAAACGCTCTCGTTGGTGGAGAAGTGTTTATTGGCATTCACTTTCACATGTTTGGATATAACAAATCTGGCCTTAATTTACTTGGGACTTTCTCTAACCTTGTGCATCTAATGTTGAAAATGTCTGGTGCAATTTACCATCAGTAGAAAGGATGGCCTTTTTGAGTATATATATATATATATATATATATATATATATATATATATAAATATAGATATAGATATAGATATATAAATATTTGTTTGTGTGTGTGTGTGTATTTGTATATTTATCTATCTATCTATATATAGATATATGTACATACATAAAAACACATAACTTTTATATTGTAGAACATTTTACTTTAAGAGTTTTTTTCAATTAAGGAACATTTGCTAAAAATGTATTTTATATCCGTAACAGGGACATGTCAAAATGTGCTATATTTTCGGATTCTTTATTACTCAAGGGTTAACTAAAATACTTGTCTTAAAACAGTATTCTTCTGTTGAGGAAGGAGAGAAAAGGGGGCTTCAAATTAGAGGACTGGTGGTAGCAGAGAGACTGACAGAATATCTCAAGGTAAGCATTGTCAGTTCCTTGCCATTGATGTATTTTGACCGGTTAAGGTTACTGGTTGATCCAAGCTTAAAGATAACAGAATGCAAGAAACCTTCTCATTGGCCAATTCCGGCAGATAAATGAAAACATTTTCTAGTCATGATTTACACTTGTGGTTAACCAGCTATCGTTTGTAAGGGTTGTATGTATCCCATTACGCCTGCTGATTACACTGAATAACCTTTGAACTTATTTCTTAAAAAGAAATTTGAAAAAAAGCCAGAGAACAGACAGCTCCCAAAAGTCACCCTTTTTTCCTTCTCAAAGCTAGAAAACAGACTCACGTATGAAATTGCGTATTTGTTCACAACACAAGCAGACTCTGTGGGTCCATGTGCACCCCAAGACACATGGCATTGTCTTAATCAGCAACCTCACAAAACTTGCCGTGACCCGGATTCGAACCGGGGTTGCTGCGGCCACAACGCAGAGTACTAACCACTATACGATCACGGCACGACGGCTGTGCTGACAACAGAGACTGCAGGATTGCCTAAGAGTATTACGCTGAAGTCACTGACCACCGTCGAAATAGTCGTAAGTCGGTTACATTTTGGTTTTGTGCTGTGTCTGTTGTTTTGTTTGTTTTTTGTTTTTTTTTTTTTCTTTTTTTTTCTTTTTTTTTTCTTTCTTAGACTCTTTCTTCAATTAACAGCCTTTGCTTTCCAGACACCATTTTCTTGGCAGTTATCTTTCCCCTTTAACACTTCTAGATTGAAGAACTTGATCTCTTCTACTTGTGTTGTCTATCCATGGCTGCATTCTAAAGCAACGTTTTTTAAGCACGTAGGGAAATGTAGTAACAGGGAATCAGGGCAACTCTCTTCAGCGTATGTTATCAAAATATTCCATACTGTAAGAACAAAAGCTCTCTAACTGTTAAAATAAAAAAAATGAATACAATTCTTGTAGAGATAATCCAAGGCCCATAAACTAGGTCACTGCAGGAACTTCAGTTTGCTTTGAAAATGTAAGGAACCAATTAGCTGCTCAAAAGCCACGAGCCAGGTAGGAGTCGAACCTACAATCTTCTGATCCGTAGTCAGACGCGTTATCCATTGCGCCACTGGCCCACGTGGGTGTTATATGCCAGCTGACGAGTCTGATGATGATTGTGGCTTGAGATTGACTAGCTCAAACGCTCTCGTTGGTGGAGAAGTGTTTATTGGCATTCACTTTCACATGTTTGGATATAACAAATCTGGCCTTAATTTACTTGGGACTTTCTCTAACCTTGTGCATCTAATGTTGAAAATGTCTGGTGCAATTTACCATCAGTAGAAAGGATGGCCTTTTTGAGTATATATAAATATATATATATATATATATATATATAAATATAGATATAGATATAGATATATAAATATTTGTTTGTGTGTGTGTGTGTATTTGTATATTTATCTATCTATCTATATATAGATATATGTACATACATAAAAACACATAACTTTTATATTGTAGAACATTTTACTTTAAGAGTTTTTTTCAATTAAGGAACATTTGCTAAAAATGTATTTTATATCCGTAACAGGGACATGTCAAAATGTGCTATATTTTCGGATTCTTTATTACTCAAGGGTTAACTAAAATACTTGTCTTAAAACAGTATTCTTCTGTTGAGGAAGGAGAGAAAAGGGGGCTTCAAATTAGAGGACTGGTGGTAGCAGAGAGACTGACAGAATATCTCAAGGTAAGCATTGTCAGTTCCTTGCCATTGATGTATTTTGACCGGTTAAGGTTACTGGTTGATCCAAGCTTAAAGATAACAGAATGCAAGAAACCTTCTCATTGGCCAATTCCGGCAGATAAATGAAAACATTTTCTAGTCATGATTTACACTTGTGGTTAACCAGCTATCGTTTGTAAGGGTTGTATGTATCCCATTACGCCTGCTGATTACACTGAATAACCTTTGAACTTATTTCTTAAAAAGAAATTTGAAAAAAAGCCAGAGAACAGACAGCTCCCAAAAGTCACCCTTTTTTCCTTCTCAAAGCTAGAAAACAGACTCACGTATGAAATTGCGTATTTGTTCACAACACAAGCAGACTCTGTGGGTCCATGTGCACCCCAAGACACATGGCATTGTCTTAATCAGCAACCTCACAAAACTTGCCGTGACCCGGATTCGAACCGGGGTTGCTGCGGCCACAACGCAGAGTACTAACCACTATACGATCACGGCACGACGGCTGTGCTGACAACAGAGACTGCAGGATTGCCTAAGAGTATTACGCTGAAGTCACTGACCACCGTCGAAATAGTCGTAAGTCGGTTACATTTTGGTTTTGTGCTGTGTCTGTTGTTTTGTTTGTTTTTTGTTTGTTTTTTTTTCTTTTTTTTTCTTTTTTTTTTCTTTCTTAGACTCTTTCTTCAATTAACAGCCTTTGCTTTCCAGACACCATTTTCTTGGCAGTTATCTTTCCCCTTTAACACTTCTAGATTGAAGAACTTGATCTCTTCTACTTGTGTTGTCTATCCATGGCTGCATTCTAAAGCAACGTTTTTTAAGCACGTAGGGAAATGTAGTAACAGGGAATCAGGGCAACTCTCTTCAGCGTATGTTATCAAAATATTCCATACTGTAAGAACAAAAGCTCTCTAACTGTTAAAATAAAAAAAATGAATACAATTCTTGTAGAGATAATCCAAGGCCCATAAACAAGGTCACTGCAGGAACTTCAGTTTGCTTTGAAAATGTAAGGAACCAATTAGCTGCTCAAAAGCCACGAGCCAGGTAGGAGTCGAACCTACAATCTTCTGATCCGTAGTCAGACGCGTTATCCATTGCGCCACTGGCCCACGTGGGTGTTATATGCCAGCTGACGAGTCTGATGATGATTGTGGCTTGAGATTGACTAGCTCAAACGCTCTCGTTGGTGGAGAAGTGTTTATTGGCATTCACTTTCACATGTTTGGATATAACAAATCTGGCCTTAATTTACTTGGGACTTTCTCTAACCTTGTGCATCTAATGTTGAAAATGTCTGGTGCAATTTACCATCAGTAGAAAGGATGGCCTTTTTGAGTATATATAAATATATATATATATATATATATATATATAAATATAGATATAGATATAGATATATAAATATTTGTTTGTGTGTGTGTGTGTATTTGTATATTTATCTATCTATCTATATATAGATATATGTACATACATAAAAACACATAACTTTTATATTGTAGAACATTTTACTTTAAGAGTTTTTTTCAATTAAGGAACATTTGCTAAAAATGTATTTTATATCCGTAACAGGGACATGTCAAAATGTGCTATATTTTCGGATTCTTTATTACTCAAGGGTTAACTAAAATACTTGTCTTAAAACAGTATTCTTCTGTTGAGGAAGGAGAGAAAAGGGGGCTTCAAATTAGAGGACTGGTGGTAGCAGAGAGACTGACAGAATATCTCAAGGTAAGCATTGTCAGTTCCTTGCCATTGATGTATTTTGACCGGTTAAGGTTACTGGTTGATCCAAGCTTAAAGATAACAGAATGCAAGAAACCTTCTCATTGGCCAATTCCGGCAGATAAATGAAAACATTTTCTAGTCATGATTTACACTTGTGGTTAACCAGCTATCGTTTGTAAGGGTTGTATGTATCCCATTACGCCTGCTGATTACACTGAATAACCTTTGAACTTATTTCTTAAAAAGAAATTTGAAAAAAAGCCAGAGAACAGACAGCTCCCAAAAGTCACCCTTTTTTCCTTCTCAAAGCTAGAAAACAGACTCACGTATGAAATTGCGTATTTGTTCACAACACAAGCAGACTCTGTGGGTCCATGTGCACCCCAAGACACATGGCATTGTCTTAATCAGCAACCTCACAAAACTTGCCGTGACCCGGATTCGAACCGGGGTTGCTGCGGCCACAACGCAGAGTACTAACCACTATACGATCACGGCACGACGGCTGTGCTGACAACAGAGACTGCAGGATTGCCTAAGAGTATTACGCTGAAGTCACTGACCACCGTCGAAATAGTCGTAAGTCGGTTACATTTTGGTTTTGTGCTGTGTCTGTTGTTTTGTTTGTTTTTTGTTTGTTTTTTTTTCTTTTTTTTTCTTTTTTTTTTCTTTCTTAGACTCTTTCTTCAATTAACAGCCTTTGCTTTCCAGACACCATTTTCTTGGCAGTTATCTTTCCCCTTTAACACTTCTAGATTGAAGAACTTGATCTCTTCTACTTGTGTTGTCTATCCATGGCTGCATTCTAAAGCAACGTTTTTTAAGCACGTAGGGAAATGTAGTAACAGGGAATCAGGGCAACTCTCTTCAGCGTATGTTATCAAAATATTCCATACTGTAAGAACAAAAGCTCTCTAACTGTTAAAATAAAAAAAATGAATACAATTCTTGTAGAGATAATCCAAGGCCCATAAACTAGGTCACTGCAGGAACTTCAGTTTGCTTTGAAAATGTAAGGAACCAATTAGCTGCTCAAAAGCCACGAGCCAGGTAGGAGTCGAACCTACAATCTTCTGATCCGTAGTCAGACGCGTTATCCATTGCGCCACTGGCCCACGTGGGCGTTATATGCCAGCTGACGAGTCTGATGATGATTGTGGCTTGAGATTGACTAGCTCAAACGCTCTCGTTGGTGGAGAAGTGTTTATTGGCATTCACTTTCACATGTTTGGATATAACAAATCTGGCCTTAATTTACTTGGGACTTTCTCTAACCTTGTGCATCTAATGTTGAAAATGTCTGGTGCAATTTACCATCAGTAGAAAGGATGGCCTGTTTGAGTATATATAAATATATATATATATATATATATATATATAAATATAGATATAGATATAGATATATAAATATTTGTTTGTGTGTGTGTGTGTATTTGTATATTTATCTATCTATCTATATATAGATATATGTACATACATAAAAACACATAACTTTTATATTGTAGAACATTTTACTTTAAGAGTTTTTTTCAATTAAGGAACATTTGCTAAAAATGTATTTTATATCCGTAACAGGGACATGTCAAAATGTGCTATATTTTCGGATTCTTTATTACTCAAGGGTTAACTAAAATACTTGTCTTAAAACAGTATTCTTCTGTTGAGGAAGGAGAGAAAAGGGGGCTTCAAATTAGAGGACTGGTGGTAGCAGAGAGACTGACAGAATATCTCAAGGTAAGCATTGTCAGTTCCTTGCCATTGATGTATTTTGACCGGTTAAGGTTACTGGTTGATCCAAGCTTAAAGATAACAGAATGCAAGAAACCTTCTCATTGGCCAATTCCGGCAGATAAATGAAAACATTTTCTAGTCATGATTTACACTTGTGGTTAACCAGCTATCGTTTGTAAGGGTTGTATGTATCCCATTACGCCTGCTGATTACACTGAATAACCTTTGAACTTATTTCTTAAAAAGAAATTTGAAAAAAAGCCAGAGAACAGACAGCTCCCAAAAGTCACCCTTTTTTCCTTCTCAAAGCTAGAAAACAGACTCACGTATGAAATTGCGTATTTGTTCACAACACAAGCAGACTCTGTGGGTCCATGTGCACCCCAAGACACATGGCATTGTCTTAATCAGCAACCTCACAAAACTTGCCGTGACCCGGATTCGAACCGGGGTTGCTGCGGCCACAACGCAGAGTACTAACCACTATACGATCACGGCACGACGGCTGTGCTGACAACAGAGACTGCAGGATTGCCTAAGAGTATTACGCTGAAGTCACTGACCACCGTCGAAATAGTCGTAAGTCGGTTACATTTTGGTTTTGTGCTGTGTCTGTTGTTTTGTTTGTTTTTTGTTTGTTTTTTTTTCTTTTTTTTTCTTTTTTTTTTCTTTCTTAGACTCTTTCTTCAATTAACAGCCTTTGCTTTCCAGACACCATTTTCTTGGCAGTTATCTTTCCCCTTTAACACTTCTAGATTGAAGAACTTGATCTCTTCTACTTGTGTTGTCTATCCATGGCTGCATTCTAAAGCAACGTTTTTTAAGCACGTAGGGAAATGTAGTAACAGGGAATCAGGGCAACTCTCTTCAGCGTATGTTATCAAAATATTCCATACTGTAAGAACAAAAGCTCTCTAACTGTTAAAATAAAAAAAATGAATACAATTCTTGTAGAGATAATCCAAGGCCCATAAACTAGGTCACTGCAGGAACTTCAGTTTGCTTTGAAAATGTAAGGAACCAATTAGCTGCTCAAAAGCCACGAGCCAGGTAGGAGTCGAACCTACAATCTTCTGATCCGTAGTCAGACGCGTTATCCATTGCGCCACTGGCCCACGTGGGTGTTATATGCCAGCTGACGAGTCTGATGATGATTGTGGCTTGAGATTGACTAGCTCAAACGCTCTCGTTGGTGGAGAAGTGTTTATTGGCATTCACTTTCACATGTTTGGATATAACAAATCTGGCCTTAATTTACTTGGGACTTTCTCTAACCTTGTGCATCTAATGTTGAAAATGTCTGGTGCAATTTACCATCAGTAGAAAGGATGGCCTTTTTGAGTATATATAAATATATATATATATATATATATATATATATAAATATAGATATAGATATAGATATATAAATATTTGTTTGTGTGTGTGTGTGTATTTGTATATTTATCTATCTATCTATATATAGATATATGTACATACATAAAAACACATAACTTTTATATTGTAGAACATTTTACTTTAAGAGTTTTTTTCAATTAAGGAACATTTGCTAAAAATGTATTTTATATCCGTAACAGGGACATGTCAAAATGTGCTATATTTTCGGATTCTTTATTACTCAAGGGTTAACTAAAATACTTGTCTTAAAACAGTATTCTTCTGTTGAGGAAGGAGAGAAAAGGGGGCTTCAAATTAGAGGACTGGTGGTAGCAGAGAGACTGACAGAATATCTCAAGGTAAGCATTGTCAGTTCCTTGTCATTGATGTATTTTGACCGGTTAAGGTTACTGGTTGATCCAAGCTTAAAGATAACAGAATGCAAGAAACCTTCTCATTGGCCAATTCCGGCAGATAAATGAAAACATTTTCTAGTCATGATTTACACTTGTGGTTAACCAGCTATCGTTTGTAAGGGTTGTATGTATCCCATTACGCCTGCTGATTACACTGAATAACCTTTGAACTTATTTCTTAAAAAGAAATTTGAAAAAAAGCCAGAGAACAGACAGCTCCCAAAAGTCACCCTTTTTTCCTTCTCAAAGCTAGAAAACAGACTCACGTATGAAATTGCGTATTTGTTCACAACACAAGCAGACTCTGTGGGTCCATGTGCACCCCAAGACACATGGCATTGTCTTAATCAGCAACCTCACAAAACTTGCCGTGACCCGGATTCGAACCGGGGTTGCTGCGGCCACAACGCAGAGTACTAACCACTATACGATCACGGCACGACGGCTGTGCTGACAACAGAGACTGCAGGATTGCCTAAGAGTATTACGCTGAAGTCACTGACCACCGTCGAAATAGTCGTAAGTCGGTTACATTTTGGTTTTGTGCTGTGTCTGTTGTTTTGTTTGTTTTTTGTTTGTTTTTTTTTCTTTTTTTTTCTTTTTTTTTTCTTTCTTAGACTCTTTCTTCAATTAACAGCCTTTGCTTTCCAGACACCATTTTCTTGGCAGTTATCTTTCCCCTTTAACACTTCTAGATTGAAGAACTTGATCTCTTCTACTTGTGTTGTCTATCCATGGCTGCATTCTAAAGCAACGTTTTTTAAGCACGTAGGGAAATGTAGTAACAGGGAATCAGGGCAACTCTCTTCAGCGTATGTTATCAAAATATTCCATACTGTAAGAACAAAAGCTCTCTAACTGTTAAAATAAAAAAAATGAATACAATTCTTGTAGAGATAATCCAAGGCCCATAAACAAGGTCACTGCAGGAACTTCAGTTTGCTTTGAAAATGTAAGGAACCAATTAGCTGCTCAAAAGCCACGAGCCAGGTAGGAGTCGAACCTACAATCTTCTGATCCGTAGTCAGACGCGTTATCCATTGCGCCACTGGCCCACGTGGGCGTTATATGCCAGCTGACGAGTCTGATGATGATTGTGGCTTGAGATTGACTAGCTCAAACGCTCTCGTTGGTGGAGAAGTGTTTATTGGCATTCACTTTCACATGTTTGGATATAACAAATCTGGCCTTAATTTACTTGGGACTTTCTCTAACCTTGTGCATCTAATGTTGAAAATGTCTGGTGCAATTTACCATCAGTAGAAAGGATGGCCTTTTTGAGTATATATAAATATATATATATATATATATATATATATATATATAGATATAGATATAGATATATAAATATTTGTTTGTGTGTGTGTGTGTATTTGTATATTTATCTATCTATCTATATATAGATATATGTACATACATAAAAACACATAACTTTTATATTGTAGAACATTTTACTTTAAGAGTTTTTTTCAATTAAGGAACATTTGCTAAAAATGTATTTTATATCCGTAACAGGGACATGTCAAAATGTGCTATATTTTCGGATTCTTTATTACTCAAGGGTTAACTAAAATACTTGTCTTAAAACAGTATTCTTCTGTTGAGGAAGGAGAGAAAAGGGGGCTTCAAATTAGAGGACTGGTGGTAGCAGAGAGACTGACAGAATATCTCAAGGTAAGCATTGTCAGTTCCTTGCCATTGATGTATTTTGACCGGTTAAGGTTACTGGTTGATCCAAGCTTAAAGATAACAGAATGCAAGAAACCTTCTCATTGGCCAATTCCGGCAGATAAATGAAAACATTTTCTAGTCATGATTTACACTTGTGGTTAACCAGCTATCGTTTGTAAGGGTTGTATGTATCCCATTACGCCTGCTGATTACACTGAATAACCTTTGAACTTATTTCTTAAAAAGAAATTTGAAAAAAAGCCAGAGAACAGACAGCTCCCAAAAGTCACCCTTTTTTCCTTCTCAAAGCTAGAAAACAGACTCACGTATGAAATTGCGTATTTGTTCACAACACAAGCAGACTCTGTGGGTCCATGTGCACCCCAAGACACATGGCATTGTCTTAATCAGCAACCTCACAAAACTTGCCGTGACCCGGATTCGAACCGGGGTTGCTGCGGCCACAACGCAGAGTACTAACCACTATACGATCACGGCACGACGGCTGTGCTGACAACAGAGACTGCAGGATTGCCTAAGAGTATTACGCTGAAGTCACTGACCACCGTCGAAATAGTCGTAAGTCGGTTACATTTTGGTTTTGTGCTGTGTCTGTTGTTTTGTTTGTTTTTTGTTTGTTTTTTTTTCTTTTTTTTTCTTTTTTTTTTCTTTCTTAGACTCTTTCTTCAATTAACAGCCTTTGCTTTCCAGACACCATTTTCTTGGCAGTTATCTTTCCCCTTTAACACTTCTAGATTGAAGAACTTGATCTCTTCTACTTGTGTTGTCTATCCATGGCTGCATTCTAAAGCAACGTTTTTTAAGCACGTAGGGAAATGTAGTAACAGGGAATCAGGGCAACTCTCTTCAGCGTATGTTATCAAAATATTCCATACTGTAAGAACAAAAGCTCTCTAACTGTTAAAATAAAAAAAATGAATACAATTCTTGTAGAGATAATCCAAGGCCCATAAACTAGGTCACTGCAGGAACTTCAGTTTGCTTTGAAAATGTAAGGAACCAATTAGCTGCTCAAAAGCCACGAGCCAGGTAGGAGTCGAACCTACAATCTTCTGATCCGTAGTCAGACGCGTTATCCATTGCGCCACTGGCCCACGTGGGCGTTATATGCCAGCTGACGAGTCTGATGATGATTGTGGCTTGAGATTGACTAGCTCAAACGCTCTCGTTGGTGGAGAAGTGTTTATTGGCATTCACTTTCACATGTTTGGATATAACAAATCTGGCCTTAATTTACTTGGGACTTTCTCTAACCTTGTGCATCTAATGTTGAAAATGTCTGGTGCAATTTACCATCAGTAGAAAGGATGGCCTGTTTGAGTATATATAAATATATATATATATATATATATATATATAAATATAGATATAGATATAGATATATAAATATTTGTTTGTGTGTGTGTGTGTATTTGTATATTTATCTATCTATCTATATATAGATATATGTACATACATAAAAACACATAACTTTTATATTGTAGAACATTTTACTTTAAGAGTTTTTTTCAATTAAGGAACATTTGCTAAAAATGTATTTTATATCCGTAACAGGGACATGTCAAAATGTGCTATATTTTCGGATTCTTTATTACTCAAGGGTTAACTAAAATACTTGTCTTAAAACAGTATTCTTCTGTTGAGGAAGGAGAGAAAAGGGGGCTTCAAATTAGAGGACTGGTGGTAGCAGAGAGACTGACAGAATATCTCAAGGTAAGCATTGTCAGTTCCTTGCCATTGATGTATTTTGACCGGTTAAGGTTACTGGTTGATCCAAGCTTAAAGATAACAGAATGCAAGAAACCTTCTCATTGGCCAATTCCGGCAGATAAATGAAAACATTTTCTAGTCATGATTTACACTTGTGGTTAACCAGCTATCGTTTGTAAGGGTTGTATGTATCCCATTACGCCTGCTGATTACACTGAATAACCTTTGAACTTATTTCTTAAAAAGAAATTTGAAAAAAAGCCAGAGAACAGACAGCTCCCAAAAGTCACCCTTTTTTCCTTCTCAAAGCTAGAAAACAGACTCACGTATGAAATTGCGTATTTGTTCACAACACAAGCAGACTCTGTGGGTCCATGTGCACCCCAAGACACATGGCATTGTCTTAATCAGCAACCTCACAAAACTTGCCGTGACCCGGATTCGAACCGGGGTTGCTGCGGCCACAACGCAGAGTACTAACCACTATACGATCACGGCACGACGGCTGTGCTGACAACAGAGACTGCAGGATTGCCTAAGAGTATTACGCTGAAGTCACTGACCACCGTCGAAATAGTCGTAAGTCGGTTACATTTTGGTTTTGTGCTGTGTCTGTTGTTTTGTTTGTTTTTTGTTTGTTTTTTTTTCTTTTTTTTTCTTTTTTTTTTCTTTCTTAGACTCTTTCTTCAATTAACAGCCTTTGCTTTCCAGACACCATTTTCTTGGCAGTTATCTTTCCCCTTTAACACTTCTAGATTGAAGAACTTGATCTCTTCTACTTGTGTTGTCTATCCATGGCTGCATTCTAAAGCAACGTTTTTTAAGCACGTAGGGAAATGTAGTAACAGGGAATCAGGGCAACTCTCTTCAGCGTATGTTATCAAAATATTCCATACTGTAAGAACAAAAGCTCTCTAACTGTTAAAATAAAAAAAATGAATACAATTCTTGTAGAGATAATCCAAGGCCCATAAACTAGGTCACTGCAGGAACTTCAGTTTGCTTTGAAAATGTAAGGAACCAATTAGCTGCTCAAAAGCCACGAGCCAGGTAGGAGTCGAACCTACAATCTTCTGATCCGTAGTCAGACGCGTTATCCATTGCGCCACTGGCCCACGTGGGCGTTATATGCCAGCTGACGAGTCTGATGATGATTGTGGCTTGAGATTGACTAGCTCAAACGCTCTCGTTGGTGGAGAAGTGTTTATTGGCATTCACTTTCACATGTTTGGATATAACAAATCTGGCCTTAATTTACTTGGGACTTTCTCTAACCTTGTGCATCTAATGTTGAAAATGTCTGGTGCAATTTACCATCAGTAGAAAGGATGGCCTTTTTGAGTATATATAAATATATATATATATATATATATATATATATAAATATAGATATAGATATAGATATATAAATATTTGTTTGTGTGTGTGTGTGTATTTGTATATTTATCTATCTATCTATATATAGATATATGTACATACATAAAAACACATAACTTTTATATTGTAGAACATTTTACTTTAAGAGTTTTTTTCAATTAAGGAACATTTGCTAAAAATGTATTTTATATCCGTAACAGGGACATGTCAAAATGTGCTATATTTTCGGATTCTTTATTACTCAAGGGTTAACTAAAATACTTGTCTTAAAACAGTATTCTTCTGTTGAGGAAGGAGAGAAAAGGGGGCTTCAAATTAGAGGACTGGTGGTAGCAGAGAGACTGACAGAATATCTCAAGGTAAGCATTGTCAGTTCCTTGCCATTGATGTATTTTGACCGGTTAAGGTTACTGGTTGATCCAAGCTTAAAGATAACAGAATGCAAGAAACCTTCTCATTGGCCAATTCCGGCAGATAAATGAAAACATTTTCTAGTCATGATTTACACTTGTGGTTAACCAGCTATCGTTTGTAAGGGTTGTATGTATCCCATTACGCCTGCTGATTACACTGAATAACCTTTGAACTTATTTCTTAAAAAGAAATTTGAAAAAAAGCCAGAGAACAGACAGCTCCCAAAAGTCACCCTTTTTTCCTTCTCAAAGCTAGAAAACAGACTCACGTATGAAATTGCGTATTTGTTCACAACACAAGCAGACTCTGTGGGTCCATGTGCACCCCAAGACACATGGCATTGTCTTAATCAGCAACCTCACAAAACTTGCCGTGACCCGGATTCGAACCGGGGTTGCTGCGGCCACAACGCAGAGTACTAACCACTATACGATCACGGCACGACGGCTGTGCTGACAACAGAGACTGCAGGATTGCCTAAGAGTATTACGCTGAAGTCACTGACCACCGTCGAAATAGTCGTAAGTCGGTTACATTTTGGTTTTGTGCTGTGTCTGTTGTTTTGTTTGTTTTTTGTTTGTTTTTTTTTCTTTTTTTTTCTTTTTTTTTTCTTTCTTAGACTCTTTCTTCAATTAACAGCCTTTGCTTTCCAGACACCATTTTCTTGGCAGTTATCTTTCCCCTTTAACACTTCTAGATTGAAGAACTTGATCTCTTCTACTTGTGTTGTCTATCCATGGCTGCATTCTAAAGCAACGTTTTTTAAGCACGTAGGGAAATGTAGTAACAGGGAATCAGGGCAACTCTCTTCAGCGTATGTTATCAAAATATTCCATACTGTAAGAACAAAAGCTCTCTAACTGTTAAAATAAAAAAAATGAATACAATTCTTGTAGAGATAATCCAAGGCCCATAAACTAGGTCACTGCAGGAACTTCAGTTTGCTTTGAAAATGTAAGGAACCAATTAGCTGCTCAAAAGCCACGAGCCAGGTAGGAGTCGAACCTACAATCTTCTGATCCGTAGTCAGACGCGTTATCCATTGCGCCACTGGCCCACGTGGGCGTTATATGCCAGCTGACGAGTCTGATGATGATTGTGGCTTGAGATTGACTAGCTCAAACGCTCTCGTTGGTGGAGAAGTGTTTATTGGCATTCACTTTCACATGTTTGGATATAACAAATCTGGCCTTAATTTACTTGGGACTTTCTCTAACCTTGTGCATCTAATGTTGAAAATGTCTGGTGCAATTTACCATCAGTAGAAAGGATGGCCTGTTTGAGTATATATAAATATATATATATATATATATATATATATAAATATAGATATAGATATAGATATATAAATATTTGTTTGTGTGTGTGTGTGTATTTGTATATTTATCTATCTATCTATATATAGATATATGTACATACATAAAAACACATAACTTTTATATTGTAGAACATTTTACTTTAAGAGTTTTTTTCAATTAAGGAACATTTGCTAAAAATGTATTTTATATCCGTAACAGGGACATGTCAAAATGTGCTATATTTTCGGATTCTTTATTACTCAAGGGTTAACTAAAATACTTGTCTTAAAACAGTATTCTTCTGTTGAGGAAGGAGAGAAAAGGGGGCTTCAAATTAGAGGACTGGTGGTAGCAGAGAGACTGACAGAATATCTCAAGGTAAGCATTGTCAGTTCCTTGCCATTGATGTATTTTGACCGGTTAAGGTTACTGGTTGATCCAAGCTTAAAGATAACAGAATGCAAGAAACCTTCTCATTGGCCAATTCCGGCAGATAAATGAAAACATTTTCTAGTCATGATTTACACTTGTGGTTAACCAGCTATCGTTTGTAAGGGTTGTATGTATCCCATTACGCCTGCTGATTACACTGAATAACCTTTGAACTTATTTCTTAAAAAGAAATTTGAAAAAAAGCCAGAGAACAGACAGCTCCCAAAAGTCACCCTTTTTTCCTTCTCAAAGCTAGAAAACAGACTCACGTATGAAATTGCGTATTTGTTCACAACACAAGCAGACTCTGTGGGTCCATGTGCACCCCAAGACACATGGCATTGTCTTAATCAGCAACCTCACAAAACTTGCCGTGACCCGGATTCGAACCGGGGTTGCTGCGGCCACAACGCAGAGTACTAACCACTATACGATCACGGCACGACGGCTGTGCTGACAACAGAGACTGCAGGATTGCCTAAGAGTATTACGCTGAAGTCACTGACCACCGTCGAAATAGTCGTAAGTCGGTTACATTTTGGTTTTGTGCTGTGTCTGTTGTTTTGTTTGTTTTTTGTTTGTTTTTTTTTCTTTTTTTTTCTTTTTTTTTTCTTTCTTAGACTCTTTCTTCAATTAACAGCCTTTGCTTTCCAGACACCATTTTCTTGGCAGTTATCTTTCCCCTTTAACACTTCTAGATTGAAGAACTTGATCTCTTCTACTTGTGTTGTCTATCCATGGCTGCATTCTAAAGCAACGTTTTTTAAGCACGTAGGGAAATGTAGTAACAGGGAATCAGGGCAACTCTCTTCAGCGTATGTTATCAAAATATTCCATACTGTAAGAACAAAAGCTCTCTAACTGTTAAAATAAAAAAAATGAATACAATTCTTGTAGAGATAATCCAAGGCCCATAAACTAGGTCACTGCAGGAACTTCAGTTTGCTTTGAAAATGTAAGGAACCAATTAGCTGCTCAAAAGCCACGAGCCAGGTAGGAGTCGAACCTACAATCTTCTGATCCGTAGTCAGACGCGTTATCCATTGCGCCACTGGCCCACGTGGGCGTTATATGCCAGCTGACGAGTCTGATGATGATTGTGGCTTGAGATTGACTAGCTCAAACGCTCTCGTTGGTGGAGAAGTGTTTATTGGCATTCACTTTCACATGTTTGGATATAACAAATCTGGCCTTAATTTACTTGGGACTTTCTCTAACCTTGTGCATCTAATGTTGAAAATGTCTGGTGCAATTTACCATCAGTAGAAAGGATGGCCTGTTTGAGTATATATAAATATATATATATATATATATATATATAAATATAGATATAGATATAGATATATAAATATTTGTTTGTGTGTGTGTGTGTATTTGTATATTTATCTATCTATCTATATATAGATATATGTACATACATAAAAACACATAACTTTTATATTGTAGAACATTTTACTTTAAGAGTTTTTTTCAATTAAGGAACATTTGCTAAAAATGTATTTTATATCCGTAACAGGGACATGTCAAAATGTGCTATATTTTCGGATTCTTTATTACTCAAGGGTTAACTAAAATACTTGTCTTAAAACAGTATTCTTCTGTTGAGGAAGGAGAGAAAAGGGGGCTTCAAATTAGAGGACTGGTGGTAGCAGAGAGACTGACAGAATATCTCAAGGTAAGCATTGTCAGTTCCTTGCCATTGATGTATTTTGACCGGTTAAGGTTACTGGTTGATCCAAGCTTAAAGATAACAGAATGCAAGAAACCTTCTCATTGGCCAATTCCGGCAGATAAATGAAAACATTTTCTAGTCATGATTTACACTTGTGGTTAACCAGCTATCGTTTGTAAGGGTTGTATGTATCCCATTACGCCTGCTGATTACACTGAATAACCTTTGAACTTATTTCTTAAAAAGAAATTTGAAAAAAAGCCAGAGAACAGACAGCTCCCAAAAGTCACCCTTTTTTCCTTCTCAAAGCTAGAAAACAGACTCACGTATGAAATTGCGTATTTGTTCACAACACAAGCAGACTCTGTGGGTCCATGTGCACCCCAAGACACATGGCATTGTCTTAATCAGCAACCTCACAAAACTTGCCGTGACCCGGATTCGAACCGGGGTTGCTGCGGCCACAACGCAGAGTACTAACCACTATACGATCACGGCACGACGGCTGTGCTGACAACAGAGACTGCAGGATTGCCTAAGAGTATTACGCTGAAGTCACTGACCACCGTCGAAATAGTCGTAAGTCGGTTACATTTTGGTTTTGTGCTGTGTCTGTTGTTTTGTTTGTTTTTTGTTTGTTTTTTTTTCTTTTTTTTTCTTTTTTTTTTCTTTCTTAGACTCTTTCTTCAATTAACAGCCTTTGCTTTCCAGACACCATTTTCTTGGCAGTTATCTTTCCCCTTTAACACTTCTAGATTGAAGAACTTGATCTCTTCTACTTGTGTTGTCTATCCATGGCTGCATTCTAAAGCAACGTTTTTTAAGCACGTAGGGAAATGTAGTAACAGGGAATCAGGGCAACTCTCTTCAGCGTATGTTATCAAAATATTCCATACTGTAAGAACAAAAGCTCTCTAACTGTTAAAATAAAAAAAATGAATACAATTCTTGTAGAGATAATCCAAGGCCCATAAACTAGGTCACTGCAGGAACTTCAGTTTGCTTTGAAAATGTAAGGAACCAATTAGCTGCTCAAAAGCCACGAGCCAGGTAGGAGTCGAACCTACAATCTTCTGATCCGTAGTCAGACGCGTTATCCATTGCGCCACTGGCCCACGTGGGCGTTATATGCCAGCTGACGAGTCTGATGATGATTGTGGCTTGAGATTGACTAGCTCAAACGCTCTCGTTGGTGGAGAAGTGTTTATTGGCATTCACTTTCACATGTTTGGATATAACAAATCTGGCCTTAATTTACTTGGGACTTTCTCTAACCTTGTGCATCTAATGTTGAAAATGTCTGGTGCAATTTACCATCAGTAGAAAGGATGGCCTGTTTGAGTATATATAAATATATATATATATATATATATATATAAATATAGATATAGATATAGATATATAAATATTTGTTTGTGTGTGTGTGTGTATTTGTATATTTATCTATCTATCTATATATAGATATATGTACATACATAAAAACACATAACTTTTATATTGTAGAACATTTTACTTTAAGAGTTTTTTTCAATTAAGGAACATTTGCTAAAAATGTATTTTATATCCGTAACAGGGACATGTCAAAATGTGCTATATTTTCGGATTCTTTATTACTCAAGGGTTAACTAAAATACTTGTCTTAAAACAGTATTCTTCTGTTGAGGAAGGAGAGAAAAGGGGGCTTCAAATTAGAGGACTGGTGGTAGCAGAGAGACTGACAGAATATCTCAAGGTAAGCATTGTCAGTTCCTTGCCATTGATGTATTTTGACCGGTTAAGGTTACTGGTTGATCCAAGCTTAAAGATAACAGAATGCAAGAAACCTTCTCATTGGCCAATTCCGGCAGATAAATGAAAACATTTTCTAGTCATGATTTACACTTGTGGTTAACCAGCTATCGTTTGTAAGGGTTGTATGTATCCCATTACGCCTGCTGATTACACTGAAT
>NW_026511998.1:130000-132500 GCF_027579735.1 Bombina bombina
CATGACAATGATCCCAAACACACCACCCGGGCAACGAAGGAGTGGCTTCGTAAGAAGCATTTCAAGGTCCTGGAGTGGCCTAGCCAGTCTCCAGATCTCAACCCCATAGAAAACCTTTGAAAGTCCGTGTTGCCAAGCGACAGCCCCAAAACATCACTGCTCTAGAGGAGATATGCATGCAGGAATGGGCCAACATACCAGCAACAGTGTGTGACAACCTTGTGAAGACTTACAGAAAATGTTTGACCTCTGTCATTGCCAACAAAGGATATATAACAAAGTATTGAGATAAACTTTTGATATTGACCAAATACTTATTTTCCACCATAATTTACAAATAAATTCTTTACAAATCAGACAATGTGATTGTCTGGATTTGTTTCCACATTTTGTCTCTCATAGTTGAGGTATATCTATGATGAAAATTACAGGCCTCTCTCATCTTCTTAAGTGGGAGAACTTGCACAAAATACTTTTTTGCCCCACTGTATATATATATAAACATTCCAGTTTACTGCCCCATTATGGAAGGACTTTCCAAATACAAGGAGGCATTTTATCTAACATTTTAACATCTGCATAAAATGTTATACTCAGATTAAGATTGGTCAGTGTTTGAAATGAGACAGGTTAACTTTTTCCTCACTGTATATATATATATATATATATATATATATATATATATATATATATATATATATATATATATATATATATATATATATATATATATATAAAATGTATATCTTCCAAAAGGGCACCTACCATTTGTGTATTGAGGAGGAAACATTTCTGCATGGTTTTAAATAAAGAATTTCTACAGCATTGTAAAATAATCATAAATACACTGCTGCTAAGAAAAATGTGTTTTTATGGACCCCTGGTCCCACCAACTACTACCACACTGAAGTTACAATCCGAAATTGCACAAAGAAATAAAAAACATTTGCTAAGTAAGTCCTACCTCCTCTGCAAATGAAAGTGATTTGCCATCTGACTCAGGCACACACTGTACAAACAAAGTGCCAAGTCTGTCTCACACTGTGCCTAGTGGCTTAGTGCACACTCAGAAATCCTCTCAAATGCTAATACTTTACTACTTGTAATAACATTTCCCATGCTCAATTAGCACTCTGCTGTAGTACCCACTGGTGGCTGCCAAAATTTAAACAAAAAAAAATATATTTTTTTTAGTTCTTGCCTCATGGGGCCCCCCTGGCCCATTGGGCCCCTGGCAGGAGTCATCCCTGTCACCCCCTGATGGCGGCCCTGCAGTCTACTTCAGAATTGTTATTGTTTAAAAAGATAGAAATCACTTTATTACCCATTCCCCAGTTTTGCATAACCAACACAGTTATATTAATACACTTTTACCTTTGTGATTACCTTGTATCTAAGCCTCTGCAAACTGCCCCTTTCAGTTCTTTTGACAGACATGCATTTTAGCCAATCAGTGCTGAATCATAAATAACTCCCCAGGAGTGAGCACATTATCTATATGGCACACATGAACTAGCACTGTCTAGCTGTGAAAACTGTCAAAATGCACTGAGATAAGAAGTGGCCTTTAAGGGCTTAGAAATTAGCATATGAGCCTACCTAGGTTTAGCTTTCAACAAAGAATACCAAGCGAAGAAAGCAAATTTGATGATAAAAGTAAATTGGAAAGATTGAAATATTTAGAAATATTTCTGACTCCAAAGATTAACCAAATATTCGAGACAAATTTCTTACCTCTCCAATCGACCATTATATCCACCTTGTCCTCTTGGCGTAGGAAACCTCTATCCTGGATAGGTAGGATCAACGCTTTCAAGATGAGTATCCTACCAAAGATACTATATATCATAGAGACACTACCCATAGCCCTCCCACGCACTTTTCTTACATCCTTGCAAACTAAAATCTTTGAATTTATATGGAACAAACGCCATGCAAGGATCAATAGGAAGGACATGTATCAGACATTAGATAACGGGGGGCTAGGTGTACCTGACTTAGTCATATATTGGAAGGCCACACACTTACAGAGAATAGTGGACTGGTACACTAACTTCAATTTTAAAATTTGGGTTCGTCTCGAACATGAGATAACTGGCTGTTTACACTTGGGTACACGGTGCCAATTATGGGATTGTCACAGGTCCATCTCGCACACACAGTACAGGAGACCATGTTGATTTGGGAAAGGACCCTTGTAGAGTTCCCTAACATCTCCTCTGCCTACTCCCCTCCTACTTCTTTCATCTCTAATAAGGAATTTGCCCCTGGCCTCTTGGCAAAGATAAAAAATGACACACAACCGGACAGGGAGTTGATGATATGTCACCTAGGGAATGAAACTCAGTTGCTTTCTAAGACGGACCTAATTGAAAAAGGTTTTAATTGTTTTGGAGATTGGTATTTTTATATGCAGTGTTATAACTACCTATCAGGACATCCACACAAAAGGAATATGTTGAGACCCCTGACAATATTTGAGTCCTTGTGTCATAAAGAA